>NW_026623251.1:4345893-4374433 GCF_030028575.1 Malurus melanocephalus
CCGGTCCGGCTCCGCGGGCGCTTCCACAGCCCAGCCCAGCCCGGTCCGGCTCCGCGGGCGCTTCCACAGCCCAGCCCAGCCCAGCCGGGTCCGGCCCCACAGACGCTGCCACAGCCCAGCCCCGCGTGGGTCCGCCCGGCCCCGCCCGCCGCTCGCCGCCGGGAGCGCGCACCGCCGGGAGCGCGCAGCGCCGCGTCCCCAGTTGCGGCAGCGGCGATGGCGGCGGCGGCGGCGGCGTCGCAGCGGGACCCGGGCGATTGGCAGGACTTCTCGGGGTTCCAGCCCTCCGCGGGGAGCGGCCCCGAGGCCGCTCGCGACAAGGGCGTTTGGGGCGGCGGGGATCTCGGGGCGAAGCTGTCCCTCTGCTTCGAGCCCCCGCAGGCCCGGGCTGGCGGCGGCGAGAGCCGCGTTCCGCTGCGGCCGCTCACGGAGCAGAGCGCGCTGCAGGACGACGAGTGAGTGCGGGCCGGGGGCGCGGGGAGGGAGCGGAGCGGAGAGAGGCCCGGTCCGGCCTGAGGGGACAGCGCGGCCCGCCAGCCCTGCCCTGCCCTGCCCTGCCCTGCGAGAGCGCTGCCCCTGGGCCTTGCCGAGCCCAGCCGGGCTTGTGGGCTGCAGGAGCCGAGCTTATCCCCGCCCCCGGAGCTGCAGCTGGGAGCCGCCGGGCCTCGGCGAGAGGGCACGTTCGGCCTCCGCGGGGCGGGTTTGACGCGCAGCCCTTCGGCTTTATCCCCGTGACGGCCAGGGGAGCGTGTGAGCAYCCCAGAGCTTCTTACCCCGCTGGGGTTGCGAGAAGTACTTGTTCTGAAGTGCGGTGACCGGGGTTAGGATTTGTTTAGCGTCTTGCAAAGTACCCACTGTCTCAGTGCGTAAAATTAAACATGAGAAGTGCAGAAAGCAGGCGAAGAGCAAAATCGCAGATGCAGCTGCTATAATTGTTTGGCTTTTTTCCCCCTGAGCAATAGAGCTTTTCTGATCCATACTGCTGTACAGTTTTTAACATTATTTTACTAGTGTTTATATTTCCTGTTTTATAGTAAATTTAGTCAGCCTATCTTCATTAAAAATACTGTGGTTTTACTTTAAAATAACTAAATTGTATGTCTTGTTCTAAGAGAAGAATAAAAACAAGCCYGTTAGCAAAATACTAAATCTGAAGTGTAAACAGTGAGGTAAGTTCAGAGAAGCATGAATCACCTTGGGCAGTGATGAGGCTCTGTCTGCCCTACTGCATCTGCCTTGGCCTTGCCTCTGACCTGCTCTGAGCCTTAGCTAGGCAGCGATTCCAAACATCCACCCACAGGACAGCGCTGGGAAGCTTTGGTTAAAGACTGAATGGTACACCAGGGTAGGTCTATGTGTGCACGCCTCCAGTACAGCCAGAGAGGATGTACGCTGTGCAAACAGTAAAGAATGACTGAGGACAGGAGTGTGGGCTGAGCTCTGCAAGAGTACTTCTGGAAAAAAAAATTCTTCTGCAATTTTAGTATTCTTTGTGTATCTTCATTATTCTGTGATAAACAGAAAGGAAAAAAATTAAATACTTGGCTCAGGAATTTCTACTCAGCCTCTGCTAAACAACATTAGGAGTGGAATTTATAGCTCAGCTCAAATTTCATTGAAGGAAGGACTCCTCCACCCCCAGAAAAGACTTTGAGTAGAGTTACATAATTAGTATGGAAGCTGTGTGTTCATTTATTGTCTTGTCTCACTGCTGTGCATACACTGTTAYTTAAAAAGGACGGTAAATTATGTTTATCAAAAAGCATTTCCTGTTAGCTTTAAAACACTAGAAATATTGTCAGTAAMTTGCAGATCAAAATTTAGGGAGGAAAATATAGTTACTGATAGAGATATATGATCATTAGGAATATGTTTATTGCCGATGAGATGCTKCTTGTTTTGAGGTCTGCATTTTTGTTGCTTTATTCCTCTCTCCAGGATTTGGAATGCTTTAACTGATAATTATGGTAACGTGATGCCAGTTGACTGGAAATCTTCCCACACCAGAGCTTTGCACTTGCCAACACTGAATCTTTCAGAAAAAGGGGTAAGTTTTGATCAGCAGAAGTACCCTCTTTAGATCTTTGSKASTCGACAGGGAAATTAAACTGTTTGCATKTCTATAAAAGAATGTTGTTATTAAGTGCCTGAAAATATTGTTAGAAGTTGCCATCATACATGAGAGMTTTTTAAAAATCAAAGCMCMATTGATATATGTTTGCATCTCCTTGGGTTAGAATAATTSGGGGTTAGTTTTAGACAACTGTTCATTAGAGCCAGAGCATGATAGAAGAAAATGAGAAAATCTTTCTGCTGTATGATTCATGTTGAACACTGGTCTGGGTAAGGGAGGAAAAGAAGCAGGAGAATTCTGGTTTAGTAGTGAGGACTTTAAGTTCATCYCATTCCACAGTCTTCAACAGGAAAGGACTCAGGAGACACTGAAGTGTAAGAGTTTGTTTTGTTTTCCTTACTTRAGAGTTAGAATAGTTCTCTGGGGAGGGAGAAGGGAATTAAGAGCTTCAGAGAGGTTTATAGAAAGCGTTGTCCTCTGATGATCTTAAAAGTGGATTTAAATGCTTCAGGAAGAAAAGCTAGGAGGAATTCCCATCTCACAGGTTTTCTGAGGAAACAATTAGCTTGTCTTTTAAACATAGTGAAGCTCAGTTACATTGTAAAAATATTTGTAACTTGAAAGTTACAAACTTGACTTCTGCTATTCAYCAGATAATCAATAGATGCGTTTTAGTGACAGCAGAGATTATTCTGCTGAAAAGGATTCTTTGGGGTTCGGTAGAGGAAGGCACAAATTTGGAGCTCTCTTGATTTGAGTCTCATGGTTATACCTTGGATTTGACTTGGTTTTTTTCTAATTGTTACTGAGTGCTTGTTCAGATTTTGTAAGTGGTTTGTAAGTAATTCAGTACATTTTAAGTAAAAATACAGTCCACCCATGCTGTGAYCTTTTGGCATGGAAAAATGTACTGGAAAACCAATGGATTTCTTGATAAGAAACTATTATATGTATAAAAAAATGTTTCATTTAGTTTTTATAAGTGTTTTGCAGGAAGTTGTAAAGAAAGTRCATTAAAAAGTGGTGTTGCTGGATTAGAAAGAATCCTAGGTACGYTGCCAGTAGAGAGAAAACCACTTTAGGGATTAAACGTGTCTCAAGTTTTTTCAGCTTTCACTCCACATGGCTTGCCTTCTGATGTGCAAAGACTGTGGGGAGCATTTGACATACTTTTCTTCTGCTTCTTAGTGTTCAGCAGTATTGCTGGATATGTGACAGCACATATGGACCAGCTAGTATCTTGTCTTAACTYCCTTACAATGAAAACTAACAGCTAAGCAACACTTCCTCGATGTCTCTTAAACTAATRATATGCTGCTGAAATTGTGCTTAAAGTATTTCTCCTCTGTTTTAGTAGGGAGAAATGTAAGGTCAATAAAGCTTATTTGCCTGATCTTAGTTGCTTCACATGACAGGCCTGTGGATACTTTCATACATCTCTGACAGTGACAGAAGTAGCTGAATGGAAGTGGTTTGCACAGTGGTACAAGGAGTAGGATTGTGCACTTCTATGGTTTTTTTTTTTGCTCGATCACTTTTTTTAATGGGTCATTCCGTGTTGGGTCAAAATCTGTGTGTTCCTTTTAGTCCAGATTACAGCTGATGCCATTTTTGGTGGTTTATTAGTCTGTATTATCAAAATACAGACTAAAAAATTCTGAAAGTTTTTCAAGGTGTTTCTGGAGATGTCAGGAGGGAGAGCAGGTCTCCTTCTAGATGAACTATTTTTTTTCCTTACTGTCCCTTCATTGTTGTCATAATCTTATATGCACAAAAAATATTTGAGGACTGCCATTTTGAAAATGTCAAATTGGGATGGTTTGGTAGGTGAAGAGAGAGTCATAGTGGAACCTTGCCACTGTGTAGTTACTGGAATTCAGATTCTGGAAAAAAATGGATGTTTRACTTCATTCTGAGGGCTGAAAAAGTGCAAATTTTTCCGCTACAGATGAGCTCTGTGGAGTACCAGTTGCAGGTTCAAAATGAATCTGTAAACATTAAGGTTTCTGAAGAAACTGGGAAAATTGGAGAAACAAGAAAAATTGAAAACTGATACCGTGAGACAAAGGATTTTGTACAGCCAGTCATAATGCTTGTAAATTAGCCCAAAGATCAGTTAAAGCAGTTGCACTCAAATATCAGAGGTTGGGGTTTGCAGCTTTTGGGGGCTTTTCTAGATTAGTGTAGCTGAAATCTAGTAATAGATGAAGTACACAAATAAACGATTTTGTAAATAAACTAGGATATATCACTGTGTKGGAGTAAAATATGCCTGACTTATTAAGGTATTACTTACTACAGAGATATACATACTTATTAAAGTATGTATATCTTTGGTTTGAAAGGATGAGTATCATTTGGTGGTGCATATATGGCTCAGTGTTATTGCCCTTTCTTTTTGAAAAGACCCTGAGATATTCAACAATGCATTTTTTAAATAATCTGGGGTGATACCAGTGTTCTGATATCAACATTCAGTATCAATTTTTTTCCATGCTCTTTGTTATGTGACAGAGTGGAACTCTAAAGGTACATAAAGTAACAGGTTTCTGTAGTTATTATATGCMAGGTTTTTCACCCCACTTAGACATTTGTCAGTCTTCAGTTGAGATTTAAGTATTTACATTGGATTTACAGCCTTCCATGTAGATATCTGCATGTCAGTGTGTATATGGTCTTTAAGTACTGAGATTATTTAAATATGTTGAAGATTGACAGCTAGTTTAACTTTGTCCAGCTGCAGTTTTGATTTCATGTTCCAGGTTATTTGACAGCAAGAATTACTGAGTCATTATTACGGGCAAAGATTCAGTTTCATTATTACACTTCATATTCATTCCCTGTTTGTTTTTAACAGTCGTACACGTACACTTACATTTGGGGTGTATATATTGTCATGCTTATCCTTGTCATGACCTTGTCATGCTTTTTAGGTAAATGACAACTTGAACCTTGACCTGTCAGATGATGAAGAGCTGAGAGAACAGYTGGATATGCATTCTATCATTGTTTCCTGCATCAATGAAGAACCACTCTTCACAGCAGAGCAGGTAAAGTGTTCCACAAAGACAGTGTTGTTGGTGTAGTACATTCTTTCAGTCTGTTATTTTTTGTTGTTGTTCTTTCTCTTCCTGTAGCTAAGCTTCTTGGTTGTTCTTTGTTTAGGGTTTTAATAATGTGTGAGATAGCATTATGTCATTCAGRTTTGAAAAGTGTTCCCCTACTTCAGGTGAGGTTGATAGTTCAGGGTCTTTGAAATATTTATATATTTCTTGCCATAATTTAGTCAGGAATGCTACTAAATTAAATATTTGTTTTAAAAAGCAAAAATATTTTTGAAATCTTAGTGGTGTGTTAGCAGCATGACTGTGTGGCAGTTAATGGCTTCAAAGGGCATTGTTGTTAGCAAGAATTCTTTAAAGTTTTTGTCTAACATGAGTGCAGATTAGTGTTTCTGCTACTAAACTTTCAAATTATGTAGTATCAAAGGCTTCAAATCCAWGGATTTACTTCTGTTATCTTGAAAATTGCTCTTTTGAGTAAGTTAATGAGAGTAAGATCTCTTAAGATCCTGCTATAGTAAGCATACACAATATTCTATTTCATTGTTGCTTAAATGGTTACCTATGAACTCTGATGGACATGGTTATTAATAATATGGGAAATAGGATTGCTTGAACTGCCTCMGCTCTTTTTTACTGTGCATTGGATCTCAGCTCTGATTACAGCCTTTAAAATTCTAAAAGTTGATATGTTATTTATTCMAATGTCTAATTAATAATTTAGCCTGTAGAAATGTGGTTATTTATGCGATGTAAGCTATCTATGCACAGAGTTTCTGTTGTCATACTTCTGTCTGGCTCAGGTTTTATGCCTAGGGATGCAAAGCAGCTTCAGGTTATGCTAGATCAGTTCATAAAACTTCTCATGAGCACAGTAGATTTTCAGGCTGTTCAGAGGGGATCTTTGTTTTTTGAGGGTTTTTTTKGTGAGGTTTTCTTCTGTTCTTTTTTGTTTGTTTTCATTCCACTGATTTTTTGTCAGAGGAGTGGGGGGTGTTTGTTTTACATAGAGAAGTATGGTGCATTAGGGGGTGGGGAAGGTAATTGATTTTTGTTGTGTCTTCCTTCAACTGAATATTCAGGAAAGATACTCCAGCTCACCCTTTAATTTGGTTTTCTTAAGCAGAATCATGGGTACCTTCATATAGAAATAACCCTGTACTTTCAACACACTCCATGTTATGAGATCACCAGTTTAGTGTAACAAGATGTGCTTATTCTCAGCAAAGATGGATAGGAAATATCAGTTTTATTGATCCTCTTCCATCCAGTCTTGGTGCTAGTTTCATCCAGCTTTGCTTCATATTGCAGGCTGTTGGTCTTCATGCAGGAGGGTTTTCATAAAGTTTTTCATTTTTCAAAGGTTATTGAAGAAATTGAGGAAATGATGCAGGAATCGCCTGATCCAGAAGATGATGAAACACCCACCCAATCAGATCGGCTCTCTATACTTTCCCAGGAAATTCAGACACTCAAGAGATCCAGTACAAACAACAGCTATGAGGAGAGTAAGTGATATTTATTTAGTATTTTTGCTCTTATACTTATTGAAAATAGTTTAAAGGACAGGTTTGCCATGTGTTTGATTCATAAYAAGTCCTTCTTATGAAATATCTGCATTCAAAAATGACTTTCAAATGTCATGAAAGTATAGCCTAGATTTAGAAAATAAAGAGAGGACTTAACTTTGTCAGCTTTCTTATGACTGAGARCAAAAATAAAACTTAATAGAATTTCAATGTAAAACAAATGCTCTGCAGGTTGATACAGTGGAGTGAGATTCCTTCATGGGTGAAGTGATAAGTTGGTTATTTTTTATTAAACCTCATTATTTTCTGTAAAGCGAGGCACTTTCTTAGTGCCAGTACACTGTTTCAGATCAGCTAAAGCTCTTGAAAGTTATACAGTAAATAAAACTTTACCATACCTTTGTTACAGTTTCAGTCATTGCAACATACCTTGATAGACAGTAACACAAAAATAAGGCAACCCTTTCTTTTTCCCCCCTAAGGACCATTCATATTTTTTGGTCCTTCCATTCCATGCCTCTTCAGAAAGCTTAAAAGTTAMAAATAKTCTTTGTATCTTCTACTCAAATGAAATCATYTGTGCTTCCCTCTAAAAATGCAGAGAAATTACAGGAACGATTTAATTGTARTAGGTTGAATTGTATGTAAAAGAAACATGTGACTGATCAGTTTCATGATGGAAAATTTTGTTTGATCTGTGCATTTGTCAATGTAGATTCTGGAAGGTAGTAGGGACATAAGGAATATTTGATAGATGATCTTTCTACTTTGGTTCCTTTTAAAAAGTTTGGTGCTTTCTTTCCTGTAGTCTGGGTCAACAATATAAACTCTCTAGAAGGTTCAGAAAACTGGCCGACCTCTTGTGGCATGACTTACAGTTTCTACTWCATTTCAGATTTATGGAAGAGATTCCAGCCATGAAAATGGTCTCTTAACTGTCTCAACACATAAATTTCAGAAACGTGAAAGCAAAATGTATTGTGTTCAGCAGAGCTTCCTGCTTTTCTGACAGTTCCATATGTCTCAAGGTTTGGAGCTAATCAGGCTTGCTCGATATTTCACATCATATTTATTTTGCTTTGCCTCAGGAGTCCATCTTGTCTGTAGTATCTTTATGGTTTAAAGGTCAGTCTGGACCAAATAATGCCTTGAGTTACTCTGGCAGATAATTTAACTATGTTTCACCAGTTTCTCAGAATCTCCTTTCATGTTTTTCAGGTCACTATTTTATTAAAAGCTCTCTCTACCTACTTTTAGCATGTGAAGGTGCTTCAGAATTGGTCTGCATCTCTCTGAATTTTTTACCATTTTTTCCTAGAAACTTTTCTGGCTTTTATAGGATAGATCAGCAATCATTTAGGATTCAGAKCAGGAAATCACTTGCATTTATTTTTTTCTTGGGTAGGAAAAGACATACACTAAAGCAATCCAAAAATAAAGCTCTGATTACACAAGTGAGTTGTCCAGCCTATTTAAGTTTCAGTCCATGTAKTCTTCTGTATTTGAATTCCTCTGTTTTTGCTCCTATGAGTATTTCCTATGAAGCCCTTTGTAGACTTTGATAGTGACACCTGATAAGTCATCAGTCAGGACTGTAGTTGGGTGACCTGCACATGTGTTTTTGGAACAATTGTTTCTTAGGCTGTGAGGATGGTTCTCAGGTGTTGGGACTTGCAGTGCTCTCTGTCAGTGCTGTTACTGTGTTTGAACAGAGTTTAAGTTCTAACCTACCTTGAAAAACCTTGTGGCTCCTTGACAGAATTGTCTTAACAGATTTCATTGCCTTCTCTTTAGTTAAAAAAATGAGAAGGATCTTTCTCCAATCAATTTTCCCTGCTGTAATTTAAAAGAAAAAAATTCACATTTGACTTACTGCCTTTGATGCTTCTAAAAGCTACACTTCTTTGTAGTTTGTGGCCTTATTTGTATTTTTCAACACTTGTGTGTACAAGAATTCTTCTAGACACAGTATTTACTAGACTAATGAAATGAAACTAAATAATTGCAGGCATCTATGCCATGTCCTTAAACMGATTGTACCTTTCAGTGTAATCAGGACTAGCTGTTTCTCAAGTGCCAAATAAGATTATGTTCTTTGACACAGCAACTGCTGGGACTTAACCAGCTTCCTAGGTTGTCAACTTAAACTGGAACAGAAAGCAGTCCTCAAAAGAATGTGCTCACTTTTAACCCAAGCAAGCCTCAGAACATTTTCTTAGTCATAATTTCAGAAAATATGAAGGCCTTTTACTGTTAACAGTGAGTGCAATGGAAAGTAATAGTTAACAGTTGCGTCAGAAGTTTAGCACTTCAGCTTCCAGCATAAACCACCAACACACTCTTCATATTTGCAGATTATCTCAGATTTCTCAGAAGTAAGAAGGAAGTTTAACCATGTTTTTGTTGCTGACCTTGTCACCATTGGGATGTGTTTATTCTTTCAGGAATATTGTTTTGKTTTATGTGATTTTAGAACTGCATTTTTTGTTTTGATAAATTTTTGAGTATTTTCCTTCTGTAATTCGCACAAGTTCCTCTTCTTAAAATCTTGACATGTTACTTTTTAAATTAACTGTTTGCAGGAGTGAAAAGGTTGTCTGTTGCTGAATTAAATGAACTGCTAGAAGAAATTGAGACTGCTATTAAGGATTATTCTGAGGAGCTAGTRCAGCAGTTAGCTCTACGAGATGAGTTGGAGTTTGAGAAGGAAGTGAAAAACAGCTTCATTTCTGTCCTCATTGAAGTACAAAACAAACAGCGAGAACACAAAGAAACAGCAAAGAAGAAAAAGAAGCTGAAAAATGGTAGTCCTCAGAATGGCAAACAAGAAAGAGGYCATATGCCTGGAACAGTAAGAAAAWTTTTATAAGTCTTTATCCATTTAAAATGTGTTGTTTGTTTTTTCCCCTATGGGAAGTAGTAGTCMTAGATTATATTAAGATACCTGGTACTTCTGCTTCCATGCCTTCATTCACAAACAAGGCTTAAACACTTTCTGTTGAGAATGTTTTTTCACAAGTCCATATATTTTACTCTTCTACTCAGAAAGGATATTTCTAACGTTTTTGCAAGTTAGCCTGGAACTAGTATACCTTTCTTGCAAAAAATTCTCTGTGTTCTATTGTCAGTAGGTAAATTCATTTATCTGTTTGGTTTCACTGTGTGAATTTTAGTACGTGTTAGTCTTGCAGAAAATTCAGTATGGCTGCTGCTGTGGTTGCACAGATATTTATTGATCATACTGGTTTTTAGGTAGGAAAACAGTGCCTGTGTTACCCTGAGTCTCCTAACCTGTGTCAGAGTTACTACATTCAGCAAGAGACAGAGAGGAGGCCAAAGTGTAGTGCGAGTGTACAGAGAAGAGATCATTTATTTTATTCTTTTCAGAACATAGCAACAAAAGGAAAAATGTCTTTTAAGTAGAGTTGAATGAGAGGAGTTGGAGAACAAACGAAATTAGGTTATTAGCTTCTCAATTCAATTTTTTTACCTAAGTGAGATGTTAATGTTTGAATTTCTTAATTCCTCTTACAGAATGTAGAAAATGTGGTTTTGTAGATCTTGGCTAAGTCCCAGAAAAAATGCTTCGGTTTGAAATCAGAAGGTTTTGGGGTTTGCTTTTCAAATGTCAGGAATAAACATTTATAATTAAATATTAATACTTCAGAATTTATTTCTACGGTTACAAGAATAAGATACTGGTGATAAAACCCAAATAGGGTTCTGATCTCATTTGTCAAATGAGAGATGTTTGTGTGTGTGTAGCTAAGTTTTAGTGGAACTTTGAGAGAGTATATGTCTGGAAAACCATACAAAATTGTCATTCCATTATGAGAGCACAGTGAATAGTTCCTTTTTGTTTCTCAGTCATGGAAAACCGAAAAGGGATATTCTACCAAGAAAGAAAAATGATTACTTTGTTTTGAAACTTGAGTCAAATGATTCRTAAACTTTCTGGTTAGTTTAGAAACTTTCATTATGCTTTCAGGTATAACTTACGTGGTCCCAGTATAAGACATTTTCATGTTTGATCGCTTCAAGATACAGATGTTGCTTTCTTTCTAAGAGGGATGGAATAGACTAGTTCACGAGTGAGACTAGCTGAATATGTGTGATTCCTTTTAAAATGGATTTCACTGTCACCCTGGACAGATTAGAGAGCCATCTCCCAGAAGGAGGTGCAAGATTCCTTTCCTCAGTGCTCCTTTTTTTCCTCTTTTTTTTTTTTAATGTGCTAAGAATGTGCATACAGATAGTATGTTTTASTAGCTTTGTGAAGACTGACTTTTTGTTAATAAATAATGTACTTATTGGTAATTTTAGTAACTATAACAAAGTCTTCCTTAAGTAAAAGATGGGAAGTAGAGTTAATTTTTCATACTYTTAGGAAGAAGAATTGTCTTTTAGATGCTATAAATGAATAGGGGRAAAAAAGGTATTTTAATTTTTTTGACCTTGATACAGTCTTTGGCTAAATCACTTTCTTAGGCTTCAAAACTTTTACCTCTCACARGGGGAAACTGGGGAGCAGGTAAAAATAGTCAGAGATTGAAGATACCAGTTTCTTTTAGGTGGGATATCTTARAAGAGTTAAGATGGCTTTGGCAAAATTTATGTCTTTACTGGCCTTGTGTGCTTTAGAAAGCAAATGAATACTGTATTCAGCACATTTTATTCCTCACATAAATACATGCATTCAGATTAACATGCTGAGGTGTGCTCAGCACACTGCCCTGTGTCAGCATTTGGCAGTTTCTTGTTTTTATATTCTTGTCACTTGCTGATTTTTATATGTCATGCYAAACATCAAAACTGTTTTGATTTTTTTTTTAAATTTTGCCAGCRAACAGAAAAGGATTACAAAGTTTAAGGAAAAAATGTATTATATATTACTTTTTCTTTACTTGTATTCCATGATTCCATGTAATGGAGCTTGAAATCAATATGAGTATGTTAGTAAATAATTGCATATATTTTATCATCTTACAGAAAATGGGCAATACCAATTGTTGTTTCAAATGTGGAAAAGGAAGCATGAAAGCATAAAAAATTTTTAAGAGGTTGAGCTGAAAATTACTAGTACATGCTTAAAATCTGAAAAATTGATATCAGTAGTGTCTCTTAACATATGTTGTTCAAACTCAAATGTTAGAGGAGATTTTACTGGGAGCTGAACTTTGAAAAATGCTATTTTTTACAATTGAAAATGAAACAATGTAAAAGTCAGGTTTCAGTTATTGGGTCTGCAGTGTGAAGATTTTGTTTACATAAATTTTGGTGTCGGAATACTGCTTAACTGTCATTACAAGGTTTGCTTCTTAATTAAAAAAATAAAGTAGATGAGTGAAGAAATAGAAATGTGCTGAAATACATCTTGGAGCTTGTCTTTGTCATTTGTCTTTCATAGTCTTGAGAAATGCTGATTAATAGTCTTTTGAACTTTTYTCTGTCCCTTTTTTTTTCTTTCTGCTATGTTTTCACTACTTTTAGCGCTTCAGCATGGAAGGGATCTCAAATGTCATACAGAATGGCTTCCGCCACACGTTTGGAAACTCGAGCGGAGAGAAACAGGTGCTGGGCTATCTTCTCCCTTTTTTCTCCTTCTTTGCCTGCACTTTCAGTAGGAGCTGAGGTCTTGAAAATTGACAGTAGTTGAAGATAAATGCTGAGACAGGAAAAAACAGCATAAAATGCTGGAATCTCTACTCCTTCCTAACTCAGGATTCTGATCAGCCTACAGTCTCTTTCTCTCCTCAACAGCTCAAAGGATTCAAGACTTAATACCCTGATGCACTGAGCTAATAACCCATACTTCTTACCCCAGACTAAAAGGCTGTTTTAGCATAATGCATGCTTTAGATACATTGCATGTCTGTAAAAATCTAATAACCAGTCAAAGAACCTGTATCAGGCTAGATGCAGTGTTTCAGCCTTCAGMTTTAGCAACTTGGATGATGAATAAAGGTTTTGGTTTTTTTTTAAAATGTTCAGAGCTGATACATGTAAAAACGGAGTAGCACCTGAAAAATGTTTAGACTGTATTTTCTTTTGCCTTGGAWAACTGCATGATTTTGAAAGCAGCCAAAATATGCAATGCAGATTACCTACATAAAATGCACATGCTATAGGCAAGTTTGTGTTTTTTAATTGGCTGTTTAAATATTGAAATGTAGAGCAGAGACCCAGCTTCAGTGGGAATCATGTAGATGAGTGTACATCGGAAGCAAGATTCTTACACCTAATTTCAAAGTAATAACTTGGCTTGTTGTTTCAGATCTGTAGTACATACTTTATTATCTGCATTCTAAATTTCAGTGAACTGCTAATGCTTATGCTGTTGTCTAGTCTTTTGACACACTTTGCAAAATATTGGTATTTCACATTATTTAATGTATACCCACTATTTTAGTTTATGCAGTTTTGTCATAGGAGTCCGTTAGAGTTACTTATTTATTTCTCTCCAGTGAGAAGTCCATTGAGGCAATAAATTGACTGGTAGTTTAGAAGTCAAGGCTGATTAGGCTTTTATCTGGAAGATGAGTGTTGTATCCTGCAGAGGAGTTTGGGGGGTAAAACAACTCCTCTCAAATGATTCTGCAATCATGAGGTTAGAAATCTAAGACTTGCCCACTTTCTCAGGCAAGGTATATGTATGAGATTTTATTAATTCATTGATCCTGCTATTTGTTTGTCCTCAGCTTTGCAGATCTTGAACACAGGCACAGAGCTTAGCTAACAAGTTTTTAAACTCGGCCTTATCACAGTACTAGTARAGCTGTACCTGTGTGCTGTGTTTTTGTTTTTTTTTCTTTGCTATCTTTACCATAAATTACAGCTGTTTATACCTGTATCTTTAGCCATTCTAAATATCATATCTTTTCATTAAGTAAGCATATTTAGCTCTGCCACCCCATCACATTTTTGTTAAAAGACCTTCACTGCCTCCTATGTAGACACAGGTCGCATAATCRTATGTTAAAAGTAACACTGATGAAATAACTTTTTCAGTCATTTTTTGAGTTAATTTCCTGACGTTTTTCTTCATGTTGATTACACTCTTCTGACTTATCTTTTTCTATTTCCTCATAGTTAAGGGGTTTTTTTTCCCCTTCCTGTATCCTAAAGCAAATCATGGAAGTAACATGAACTTAAAAATAGGGTAGAAAGGTAGAAAATATACCAGCTCCRTTCTGATTTATTCCTGGAAATCAATTTTTCTATAGCATTTGTTTTCTGTTTGGAAGGTTTTTGTTTGATTAGGTTTTTTGTCACTGGCACTGCTTTTGAAATACTGGTGTAATCTTATTTCAACAAGTTGCAAAATTAAACAAATATCAAATATTCAGTTACTTAATGCTGCTCTCACAATATTAATTGGAGTGTTTTTTACAGGGCATCGTTATAAACTCATATTTGGTTGTTTTCTGCTAGCAGGGAAGAGTTCGTTAGAATCTGGAATTGTGGTCAAAGAAAATGCAAGGACAGGCATTTTTTTGTATACCTTGGAAGCCAGAAGTTCCTACACATAAGTTTCAACATAAAAAAGTGTATGACAAGTTTGTACAATTATTTCAGAACTCTTTTTTAAATTTCAATAATACTTTTCCCCTTCTACTACTATCTGATAACGGGTACTTTCATTTTTAAAATCTTAGTCCTTTTTTCTGTGTGTGTGTTTGAGACATAAGTGAACATTAGTTAAGAATTTTTCAGCATATAAAGAGAAACTTGCAGTGGGAATTCCCTGTTCCTATCTGATGATGCAGTTAAAAAAAAGACACTGAAACGTTGGTAGCTCTTTCTGTGGTCATATTCCTAGAAGAAAATTCAAGACAGCCATTGTCATTTTTATTTTCAGGCATAGCAAACACTTTTCATAGGTGATGAAAAATTGCAATGGGAATTGCTGCTTTATCATGTCATCAAATCTGCTTCCAAAATTTAGAGGTCAYGGCAGATTTAACACTTGGTCATGTCAGCACACTTCAGTCACTCTTTCATTMTTTTCATAACATGTTACCCTTCCCACAGCAATTCAGGAATTGGCTTTTATAGTGCTATTATAGAGACTGTTACAGCTGCAAAGTTGATGAGAAGAAGGAAAGTGTTTCTGGAAACTAAGAAATCACTTTTATGTTTTTAATTGCTRCTATTAGAGAGGAAAAATGGAAAATGGAGTTTACAAGAGAAGGGAAACAGGGTCAGTTGGTATTTGGTGCARTGAAATATCCTAGTAGTTTATTGTCTAGGTAAAGGGTAGAATGCCACTTGGTTCTGAAGGCTGRAAGGCAGCCAGAAATCTGATTTCTGTGTTAGCAGMTCCACTTTTATCTCTGCCATTGGCAGATTCAGCAGCCTTATATCTATCTATTGATTCTGGTAATTTTATTAAGAGGGTAGTTCTCTGATGATATTTGTTGGTTACATCTCCTGGAAAAKAAACTGAAAATTGATTGTTTCATAAGAGGCATTACAAACTTTGCTGTGCTGAGTGGACATGAGAAAATGCCAGAAGAAAAGGAGGGAGAAAGTGCCCCATGTTTGCAGGAGGTCTTGGAGAAGTGTCAGTACCTCCTGTACAGTTGGTTAAGTGACACTGAACTGAGTCTGTTTGGCTTTTAGGCACATGATGTGGTTGAGCATGGGGTGCATGGTCCTGCTGCAAACATGGCCATGGTTATAGCYGTGTTTGACAACCCTCAGTCTCCTGCAAGTGCAGCTCTCCACCAGAGGCTGAGTTACACTTGGCTCTCACTGAAGGGCTGTTACCAGGAAAGCACAAGACCTTGTACCTTGTTTGTAAGATGTTTCCTGCTTGTTGCCTGGAGAGCTACATAGATCTCAAAGTGAATGAGAGATTGAGGGTTACTTTGCTTACTGCCTTGTAGCTGTTATAAATAAAGTTCCTGTTAAATTCTTAAAAATTGAATTGAGGGAAATTTTGGGAAGCTTTTGCATTGGGGAAAATTCTAGCTGTTTCAGTACTTTTGAAATTCTGATGTCTTTAAGAAGAACATGCGTTCATATAGGCTGCAAAATAAGATGTCGCCTAAAATGAACTTAATAAAAGACCAACAGGGTTGCTTCAAGAATTTGAAAATTAATCTTAGTTGCAGTGCAGACATAAAAATCTTGAAAGATTTAAGATTTGGTGTGGGCTTTTTAAAAGCAGACAAGAATCAAAGATTTCAGTAAATAGAATAAAAAAGGAGTTGGTTTGAAGAATTTGTTAGCACATTCCACTATTAAAACTGATAATTTAAATCAAATTCAAAATTCTTMCTTTCATTAGGCTTGCTTTATTCTTTTTGGTTGGAAGTGTATAGCAGCAGAAGGGGAAAGCCATCTTGTATCATTTTCACCTAACTGTGGGGCCGCCTATTTTTCTTTGCAGTGAGGACAGTTTGCTGCATAACTTCTAGTGGCCACATAATTAGTGAGAAAAGTTGGTTTCTGTGATAAAAGCTCTGAGATAGGAAATGTAGGATTTTAATGTCTTGTGAAATATGATTATTTGTGGCTAGCAATTTCAGTTGCTATGATTTTTACAAAATAAAAGGCAAGCAACAAAGTTGCTGTCGAGGACTGTCAAGTAACTCTGTTTTTCATTTGACAGTACTTAACAACCGTCATTCCTTATGAGAAGAAAAATGGACCCCCATCTGTTGAAGACCTTCAAACATTAACCAAAAGTGAGCATATGAAAGTCCACTGATCCTTTTCTCTCTCCATTTCCAGTTGTGGTTGCTCAAAGCCAATGAATCCATCCAGTTCTCTCTTCCCCCTTACCCTATGGCATGTATGTAAAGATGCATGATTTTAGCTATACATTTAGTCCAGCTTAACCTGTTTTCTGAGCCTTCATGGTAAGTTTGTCTCCTAGCTGTTCTCTGAAGCCCTGAAGGCCAGAAGCTTGCATGTGTCAGGAAGCAAAWGTTCTCACACTTTGATGTTGGCTGCATATCATTGCAATTTGTTCTTATAGTGCCTGATATGTGTATTTACATGTGCTGTGCTTAATTGAGTTTCTTGTAATGACTTTGACAAAATGGAGTGGATGTCAAGCTACTTTAGACTAGTTCCATGACTACACTTGATTGCCTTTAATATAGTCTGCTTCTCTCCATGGTATTGATGGGAGATTTTCGTTAATAAACCTCAAAAGTTAGGGATTCCAGACCAAACAGAGTTTTGACAATGCTTTGAATTCCCTGTTCTTCACACCTTTTTAGGCCAGATCCTCAAAATTATTTATGAATTCTAAGTTCTCTGATTTTATTGTTTTTTTTAATTCTAATTTGCAAAAATCAAGGTTGTATTTTAAAAAAAAATTACTTATTGAGATGATTTAATACAACAGAGCATTCTCTAGGAGTCAGTAGCATCTCCTTCACTGGGTGTTTATGGGAACAGTTTGAAAATAGATGGTAGAGGGCATCATTTGATCAGGAGTGCAAAATCTCGCTGTATCTTAAGGTGATTTTCAGCAGCTCAGTTCTGTGATTCCATAAGTGGCTGAGGAGTAGTAAAAGCCTCGTTGATTGTTTCCTGGAAAGAGAAAATAAACATTATATAAATTCTAGAGTAAATGAAATGTTTAAGTAGGAATTAAAATTCCCTTTATTTTTCTGCAGTAGGCACTCTTAGCTGTTATTTCATACTTACTTTGTGACAAAGGATTTCTCATTTTATGTTTATTCTTGCAGTGAAAATTTATCCTCTTGCCATATTTAAATTTTACTTGACAGTCTTAAGCACAGGTTAAAGTCTCTTGAAAACATTTTATGTTGTTTGATGGTTTATTAACGAAATGTTAATGCATTACACAAATGCATTATAAAGAGTATTAACAGTATTGATTTCTGTGGGMTGGTTGGAACTTGATCCTGTGACTCAGTTGCAGACTTGTGACTCACTGTCTGTGCTGTTGTTAAGGCAGGCAGTAAAGCAGGTGTTTAGTGTTGTTCAGTTGTTTTTTTTTCAAAGCTGTGTGTTACTTCATAGGTACGAACACTAATGTCTTACTTCAACATAAAAATTAAACTAAAACATGTTATAATTTGACTTTAGAGTCTCATATGACAAATTTGAAGTTCATTAAATATTGCTTTTCAGTATAATTTGGTATTTTTGATTCTTTCAGTCATGTCCTGAGCACTTTATAAAGAATAGTTATTGTTTTTCSTTGTGTGGTGACGGACAGGCTTATATGTGTCCAATCAAGCAGGTCCATGTGTTTTCCTTCTTCAGAAACAGGCAGGATGAGCAAGATCTACTCATGTATGTCACAAAAAGGCATTTTTGCATTATTCTAAGTTAATGGCTAATTCAGTCTTGTATTTAAGAATTTTTTCTAAGCTACAGCAGATAACATTCACCATTTCAGGGAGGAAAAATGCAACACTAGTATTTCTACAGAACAATTCACAGCTTTGTTCCATTATTTGAGGTAATGATCAAAGATGTTAAGTAATGGAGCATGCTTTTCTGGCCTGAGATTTCTAGCCCATCAATAGTTGATAACATAGTTTAGTTTTGGRTATCATGACTTTCTTTTGGTGAGAATTTTTTGTGCTTCTTGCTATTGTTATGACTGATGGCATTTTACTGTAGTAATTAACCACATGAAATGAGACTCTTGCATTTGTGAACTGTGGAGCTCAGTGAGAATTATGCAACTGAAAGGTGGAGGGGATATGATGTGTCTCATTGTATCTTCCCATATTTCAGTTGAGAGATTTCTTACTTCTGGTAGTATTATCTCTATGAGTAGCTGCAACAGCTTTGTGGTATTTTTTTTAAGTGTTGCATTTAATTTATGACTAAATATCTCATTTATTTTTTTCATACTTTAGTTCTGCATGCCATGAAAGAGGACAGCGAGAAAGTGCCAAGCTTGTTAACAGATTATATTTTAAAGGGTGAGTGTATTTTGTAGCAGAGATTTTATTTGATTGTAAACTAATGTACATTTAAGGTGTATTTAAAAAGAGTGATCCTACAGCATGCAAAGTGCTTATGGCTTCATTTCAAGTGTTACTTTCTGATAAATAGTATGAAGTATTTCCTTTTACTTATTGTACCTTCTTCAGATTTTAAGTTTTTGTATGCGTCAATTATTTTCCAGTTGTATATAATGRGTATATTAATAGGAAGTCATACATTGAAAAGATGTGTTTGCTTTAGCTTTAAGAAGTTCTTCCAGGTAGTTTCCAGGTTGTTAAACTATTATTAAATGTTTTTCATCTGATTACGTTTTTGCCTAGATCTTACTAATGCTTRTGGTCTTACTTAATTCTTGGCATATGATACAATTTTTTTAGTGTTTAGTTTATCAAATGCATCAAATTCCTAAGATCTGAACAAACAGCTGTACAGAAGGATGATRGATGCCTTTTCATTTGCCACCAGAATGTTTATTATATTCTGCTTTTCATATGCTSCAAAAGTTTCTCTTCTTTTGGCATCATACGTTCCAAGTCTCACTATTTTCTCAGATATACTATCATTTGACTTAACTTGCTCCATATGATTTTTTTAAGGTTTTTGTATTTCTAACACAAGTTTACAGTCACTCTCATACTCTCATCTCACCAATATTTGAATGTATTTTCAGGTTTAAGTTATGAAYGACATACAGTGTGCTGTCACTTCAGAAAATGTGAGAAAAAAACCATTCAGTATTCTGGAAGCTCCAACAGACTTTCTGTTGGAAGAGTATCATTTYTAAGTTCTGTGCAGGGTTGCAGAACTACCACATACAATGAGAATGCAGAGATCCTTTCAGTTGATTCTTTGGCTTCTCCATTGTTTACTTGCTCTTTCTAAAATTCTTCCTCAGTTAGATGTATTTTTTTGTGAGCCATGTAGGGTAAAGGTCAAAGTTATTTTAATGGTGATGGCACTAGACTGTAGTTTTGTGAAGCAGAATCTTTGACCCAAGAGGATGAACTGTTTGCTCTTCACAATACATCTGGTAGTAAGTGATTGGATTTMATAGTGCTCTTCACAGTGTCTGCTCATAATTTTAGATGTAGCTGTCCAGAAGAATTTTCAGATTACTGGGGTATTGAGAAGAAACTGGCAGCTTAGGGAAATGGAGAAATCTTCTTCATAGGCAAATAGGGCTTATAAAAGTAGATTACCTGAACATAAGAGAAGATGATTTAGGAAGCTTGAACCGATGTTCCTTCYTGCCTCCTGCCTGCTCGTTACTCAAAAATCACCAGGGATGTTCTACTGGCAAGATGTGACAATTACAAAAACATYGTACATTGACTGTCTTGGATCAAACAGTCATCATATGCAAACACTGTTCTCTTTAAATTTTGAAACACRAATTGGGGGAATATGAAGAGTAATCACTCACATCACTCATACTGAAAGGAAAAGACAATTTCCCATCAGCTACCACTTCTTTAGTGACCAGAACCAAGCCTTYCTTCATCCTTTCTGTGTTTATGTGATCAGTGGTAGGCAGTTGTGAGCACAGAGCRAGTGAGCACAGAATTGTACTCTTCCCTTCAGTGTAGCCTTAACTAAGCTTCATATGCTGTGTTGACATTATGTTAAATATTTATTATTCAGTTAACAGCATTACCTTGTAATGTAGATTTATTCTGTGGCACAAGCAAAGTCTTCCAGTTGTTTCTGAAGTTATAACATATTGCTCTTTTTCTGCCACTAATACTCCTGGTCTGAAACTCCAGCCATCTATTGTCTGGACATTAATTTTAAAGCTTGTTAAAAGGAGATTGGTTGAATTCTTTACAACCACTTAGATCAACTTCCAGCTGAGCTTTCATACCTGAAATTCTAACCTATTTCTTAAGTTCCAAAATAAAAGGAGGGACCTACTTTTTGAGGTTTCTGTTCTCTTCACTGTAAAGATTTAAAATGTCTTGGCAAGGTAAAAGTCTTTAAGAAGATTTAGGAGTTTGTCTTTGTTTTACAAAAGAAATTCTGGATTCAGTGGTAATAATAYATATGGTATAGTGGTAATTTTATTCATTTTATACTGACTGGATTTTTAAGCTTTAATCAAGAAATGAAATTTTGAAATATGTGAATTGTATCACCAAAGGTAATTGGTTCAGTTTAAATCTGTTCAGTACATGTTCCTTTGAAGTTCATTTTCTTCTCATCTCAAGAAAAAACAGACAGTAAATTACCTGTGAGATTAGGTTATGTGTGTCTTTATGGGAAATCCAGTTTGGCATCTGACTGCACAGATAAAACATTTTAAAACTTTATATACATTCTGTTTTACAGAGCAGGAAAAAATCTTACAAACACGCTCTTAATTATTTTTTTAAAGCAGCAGTGTCTTGCTATTCTGTGGTATGTAAAAAAATTAGAATATGCAGTCTTATGTGGGTGTTATGGCTGTCTACAGAATTATTAATAGTCTTGCCCAGATACTGGTGGTCACTTTTGAAAAGTTACTTAAATTGTTCGGAGGCAAAAACTGAGGAAAAGATTCTGAGAAAATATTATTACCAAAGTATTGTTGGTACAGTGGAACAAATAAAAGAAAAATGCTGTGAACATGGAAAGGTAAAGGGAACCATAAGATTGAGCATAAGTGTTGATGTAACAAGAAATCTTACCATATTAGTGGTGTTCTGATAAAAACAAGTAAGATAGTGAAGTAAGTTTGTGTTTTCTCTGTATTCCAGTGTGTTTTGTAKAATTCACTATCTTGAATAACTTGAACTAAAACAATTCTGAAATTTGGATTATGTAGGAAGACACACAGAGACCCCCTCTGTATGTGTTGTCTATACTCACTATCTTCATTTAATAATGATTGAGTAAATTTGTTTGGACAGGAGCTGCAGCACAGAACTGGAACTTGAAGGAGAGTTCTGCAGCCAGAGCTGCTATTGATGTTCTGTGTTATCATGGATCATTCTTGCACTTTGCTTTTCATAACCAGCTAATCCTTCTGAAATGCTGGAAGTAGAAATCCTCAAAACATGGGGTGTGCAAGTTCAGTACAATAAACAAATTAAAAAGCACAATTTAGTGCATTTCATGTTAGAGGGGAAAACCACCTCTATATGGATTTCTCAATTAAATTATTAGTTTTGAAATTATTTCTGGTGCTTGCTTTCTTTAAAGCATCTTCTTTCCCCAATTTCTGCTGCCCCCTTGTGTCCCYCAAAGTGTTAAAAATATCATAGTTTTCCTTGTCATGCTTAGGTCCCTCTTTCCAGGGGTCGTTTAGCTCTCCCCTGGATCTTCTCTGTAAGGAATATCTCCTCAAAGGTAAGTATCCCAAAGCCAGACTAAGTRTATACCCTGTGGACAGTCTGGTACAGTGTGGTAGTTTGCCTTCTCTTGTTTTCCCTTACTGCAACCTAAATTATTTTCAAGGGGATATATCTCCTTTTGTGAAGTTCTGTATGCTTTTCAGTGAACATTTCTGTCCTGAAGTTAACAATAGTGAAAGGGAATTTGTGATTTGCTTTGCAAGTGAACTATAGTTCTTCTCCCACTGGCATATGATTCATATTACATTTTATAGATTTAGACTTAAAATAAATGATAATGTGAAACAGATCAGCATTTGCAATTGTGCTTAATTTTTTTCTGAATATATTTTAATATACCAATATTGTTATTATGTTTTTATCAATAGGAGTCATGAAGGAGAAGCTGAGATTTAAAAAAGGGTAGGGGAATGAATTTACTGACAGGGAGAGAAACACCAAACCAAGACTGAAATTCGCTATCTAAAAATGCGCACTAATGGAGTGAAGCTGGCAGCTTAGTAAGGTCACAGCATTTAAATGCTGTTTGTACTCATCATTCTGTTGAACTTTTTTGAACATATATAACGTCTTTTGAAAATACTATGCWTATGTCCATTGAAAGACCTACATCAGTGAAGTTTCTTGTGCACAAGTTAAAGCAGATGGAGAGGCTTGTGTCATACCTTGTATCTGCATTGGTTTTACATGTTGCAACAGTAATAGGTACCTTATTTGGTGAAAGTGTGTTTGTATGGACAATGCACATTGAATTTTTACTTTCTGCTTAAAGAAGCTTTTGTTCTTTCTTCTTGGATGTATAATGTAATGACTTTCTGCACTATGATTTATTTGCCAAGTACAGTAATGCAAGCAGTATTTTATATATATTATGAAGATAAGTATTTATATTAATAGTATTATATATATTATATATAGTGTACATATATTATATGTAGTGTACAAATTTCATTTGTAATCTTTGCAGTATGCAAGTTTAGGTTGCTTTCTGAAGAAAAGCCTCTGTGCAGTTGTTCGTTTCTTCAGTCTCACAACTGCCAATTGCACCCCCACAAGACAGAAACAAGTGTTGTGGGAGTAACAGAAATACTGAAGGGAACAGCATCTAGGCAGGAGAAGGACTGAAACTCCCCTTGTTATTGAGCTGATGGCTGTTGCCTTGAAAAGCCAACATCTCCTTGGGCAGGTCGGTCTGATGGATTCACCTACTTGAGTGCACATACACAGGCTCCTGTCTCTTGGGGGCATGACAGCATGGAGAGGGCCTGCTGGGATGGAGTTCACAGCACATTTAAACTAGAAGCTGAGGACAGCATTGTGGGAAGGAGAATTAATCTTGTTTTATTGCTATACGGGTAGTGAATAATATCTGACAAAATCTGCTGGAAGCAACAGTTAAACAGTTAATTTAGCTACTTCCAGAACAAATCAATGATAGATATGAAGTGTTAACCAGTGTATACAGAGAATTAAGCTGTTAGGGTAGGTTGTCTGATATCATGTCTGGACACGTTATTTCAAGATTACTTCTTTTTACTTCCAGTTTTTACAAAACGTGAAGATTTAGCTTCATGTACAAGGATAAWTTTTAGATAACTATTATATAAAATATGTAAGTGTGTACTTAYAGCTAAATGATTGCCTTTGAAATCAGATGTGTTATCACAGTAAACTGTTATAAGATGTATTTACTRCTAAGCTTTGTGTTCTTTTCCAACTGTCCTTAAACAGTAATTGTGACAAAAAGAGTGCTAAAAATAATAAGCTATACATTACACRTTAGTAAAATGCATGAAATGTCTAGTATTGTTTTCTTCTTTTTTTTCTGAATGTAGATGTCATGAAAGCAGAATAATTGTCCATCTTTCACCTTCCTATTTCATACCTGATCTTTCAAGTAAAAACTTAAAATACCTTTTTTTTTTGTTTTAATGAAGCAAGAATTTGTGCCTTGTTCCATTATTAAATTATGCAAGTATTTCAGATAATATGAATATTTATTTTCTTGCCTTTAAAGTTTTTTTGTTTAATTGTTACACCTGACTTCTTTATTTGCTTTTGTGCTAGCATTGGTTTGAAAGCTGGATTGCTCTGAGGTTTGTGTCTTACATTGAAACAGGAATGAGAAACACATGAAGGACATGTCTTATCTTCCCACTGTGTGATTCTTGTACACTCACCAGATTTAGAAAATAGAGTTAGAATCTCAAATTGTCAGTGCATATTTTTAAAATATAACTGCATGCATCACCTGTTAYTTAATGTTCTGTTTTCTGATATGACACTTTAAAAAGCACTATTTAAGACATGACCTTTARTTAACTCATTTCTGGATAATGTTAGTTAAAGATAGTGGGTTGTGTCACTTCATTACCTTTTGAGCGAGGCTGAATACTTAATTGCCAGCTTCAGTTGATTACTAGATTTTACTGTGTTACTAATGGGGTAGAATGCAACATTTAAATATTTTAGTATATACATTACATTTTTATGCAGACCAACTTCATTGATATTTATCAATATGCATTTGTGTTTTTTTTTGCAGTTCTGTGTCCTACATGAAGAGGGCTGCCTTTCAGAATTAGCTGTGCTCCTTTCTGTGATGAGAAGCTTTCCATGGATATAACTCATAGTATTTTTTTTTCATTTGGCACTATACCTAAAGCAGTATTCATTTACCTTCTCTGTGTGTTTGGATTTTCTGATCCTACAATAAGTCATCTGGCATGACARCTCATCCAGTTTAACTTAATAGTGCAATGAACTGGAGCAGGGAAMAAACATTGTACAGTTTTACTTGCATCGTTCTGACTTTTTAAAGTCTATTTTTACATTGTATAGCATGTAGTAAATCCTCCTGCACATTTCGTTGTTGGAAGGAAAAGTAAACTTYRAATAGTGTAAATAAAATAAGCCTCRTTTTAAGGAATCCRTATTTAAAAGCATCCTTAGTTCCTAAACAAAAAGGAAAAAACTGTTCTGGTCAGACTCAGAATTTAAGATTCAAATGAGTTCTCCAGAACACTCCAGAAAGATGATTGTGAAAGTCAGCAATCAGTGCTGCTTTGTAAATGGTAACTTTGAACTATACAACAGAACTATACAACAGATTCCTTGGTTTGACATAAATAATTGTGTGTTACTCGGTATTAACACAAACATCTGACTAATGTAATATTTCATGTCTGGTTTTATTTTAATTATTAATATTCATRTGGCTTAGATATTCTCCCATATTGCTGCTATTATTTTACCAGTTTTAAAAAGTGTTTGATTTTAATGAAAAGGCTTCAATRTATAAACAATTTAAAAGGCAGTATCTTTTTAAAAATACATGTACAATTTGAAAAACTTGCACCTGGCTTCCAAGTTAGTATTATATTGAGATGTTTGTTGTTGTGTGTCTCTAAATTCTAGTGCAAATCTCTCTTGTAAATTGAATGCACTCTCCTCTGTGATGTACCTGCATTCAAACAGATGAGWATGTGTTTTACAAATCCTGTAACARAAACATACCCCATAATCTTAACATTAAATACTTGTCACAATTTTGCCAGTGCAAAAGATTAGATTAGTAAAGTAAGGAGTACTATTAAAAAACCCAAAAAACAAAAACCAAACCCTCTTTTTCTAGGTTGAATTCCTATTGATTCTCCACCCAGATTTATATACTGAATGTCTGAAGACGTTGGAATATAAGGTTCTAAAGAGACAAACATGTTTTTTTCAGTTTTTTCCATCTAAAGTTTTCAGGTGTTTCATTAGTTAATGAGAAATTTGATCCTGAATACCTTGCATAATCTTCAATGTTAAACTTCTTCTTCTGCACCAAGTATGATTTTGATCAGTAAAACAACATGGTTTGAAAAGAATTCTCATAATTCAGTTTGTTTTTTCTAAAGGCCTCAGTATCTTTATTTTCTGTGCCTTTTTCAGCTTAAAATTCTTTTTCTCCTCCCTCTCCTCCACTTGACCACTAATGGATACTTGCCAGCCCGCTCAGGAACAAATCAACCCTTTCTATAAGTGTGTCATTTGTGAAGAAGTCTTTTTGTTGCTTTATTTTAATTCRTTTGTGGTTTCTCTAAAAAGAAGGCTGCCAGGTATTTCTGTAGCTGGTGTGTTATAAATTCATTATAGCATGCTTTTTGTATGGGAATTCTTGATGTTGACTGTTGATGCCTGGAAATGGGCAAAGGGGATGACCCTGCTTTATTTTAAACAAGGTGCACAGGAGAAACCCACCATGTCTCTGTGTGAGATTATTCAGAGGTTCTTCAATCTCCTGATGAGACTTGAAGGGACAAGATGGAACAAAAAAGCAGCAACAATTAAGAGAAGAGTTAAATAAAAAAAAAAAAGAAAAACAAGGACAACAAAAAAACTTCTGAAAGTTTGTGTTGCTTGTAACAAATCTTGGATGACTTAAAGTCTTAAAATACTAAAAGCAATGAMAAAGGAAAGAAAAATTTAAAGACCAGACATAGCGTTAGTGAGCTAAGCATCTGCTTGGGAATTTCATGCCTCTCATCAGACTAACAGTATCTCATTATGAAAAGTACCTGTTTACCTTGTATGCATTAAACAGCAGTTGCCAAATGTGGCAAGTATTATATGTGTACCTATATATGTACATAAAACATTTGAATAAAAAGAACCATACAAATATTTCTCCTGAGTTCTGTGTATTCTCTACTATGAGTACTTTTTTCCAGATCCATTATTGAATCCTACATTCTTTCAGAAGATGGATTCCATTCCTCTTTTTATTTTTAGCATGTGACAGTTTTAAATGGCAACCCAAAAAGCATAGACAAATACCTTAGCAGAGATTTCATGAAAATCCATTCAGTTTTTGATACAAAGAGTCCTGGAGGCAAAGTCACCCTCAAGTCATTAAATTTTAAGGCACTTAATTTATTTGTATCACTTGCTTTATTTGTTTTTATCTAACCCTTATTCTGTGTTTCAGCTCTTTTATTTGCAGTTTATTTGTTCCATGGATAGAGTAAAATTCTGAGTCAAAGACTGCCTCAACAGGATGTCAGAGGTAGTCAAGAGTCCTAAAATCATGTGGTTTTGGTTAAAGGATGAAACTTGAAAACAACATCAGTTCTCTTCTCGTGATAGTGATGTAGTTGGTCTCAGCTGCTGTGGGAAATTGGTGATAAAGAGCACCTGCTGTTGGCTGTGCCAGGTAATTGTAGCCTTTAACKTGGAGTAGTGCTGTAGCTGTTCACATCATTGTAGCTTCCAGAGTGGATTCCTTGGCGATTCTTTCTGCATGCTTGTCACTTGGAACCCAGAGCTAGACTGGAAATGGCACCCTTTGTGCCTGGAAACAGTGTTGATAATCAAGTGTGTGTCTGCACAGTGCCTTTTCACAGCAGCTGCCTCCTCATTTCCAAAGGGACAGTTCACGTTCTGGCTTTCACCTTGTGAAGCTGTAGATGGTGCAGAGCCTGTGCAGCAGGAAGCCTATTTCTCCAACTCTAGCAGCCRCAGGCAGTGGAAAGCAGCAGCTTCTGGCAAAGCTTTCTGATGGAGTGCTCCTGGCTCTGATCCAAACCAGAACCTATTGAGTCSTAGTGTCATTCTGCAGTGTATCTTTCTTTTGGGCAATGGTGAGACTATTGTTTGATGCAGATACTAATCCTGATTTTTAAAACTTGTGAACCTCCCAAGTTATCCCTGGATATAAAGAGACTTCAAAACCCACTAAGATTGTTATCCAGTAAAATGCAGAATCTCAGAACAAAACTGAACAAATATGATCTTGAGTCATATTGTGTGAATTTAGTGTTCTGCTTTTCTTGTGGCCACAGCAGTGTTTATTTTAACTCTGATCAGAAATACTGATTGGCAATCTACCTGTTGTAATGCAAAGACAATACACTTTATTTTCAATTTTGCAGGTGGTGTGCTTGGAGCTTTCAATAGGGCCCATGTAATGATGGAGAAGTGCTAATTACCCTCTTTGCAAAGTTTCTTACACCTGAGGAACCAGAAGGAATGTGTGTCCAAACTGGTGAAATGAAATGTCTTGTTCTATTGCTCACATTCTTTTGACCAGGAGCCAGCTCAGATACTCTGGCTGTTTTGTTTGAATGTCGTGATCAATGATGGTTGTTTGAATTAGCTGATCACTATTCAGTCCTAGCAATAATTCATTAAGAAACTGTATGAACCGGAAGATCTACCYACTGAATTTTGTTGCTACATTTTGCTTTCTTTTTTTTTCCTTTATAATGTAAAAAATTGGATACCAGCGTTGTCATCTTAGAGCACATTACTCAGGACTGTCCAGACAGTTCTGGAATGTTTGCAGTCAGGGAGACTCCACACCCTCTCTGGGTAATCTGTTCCGGTGCTCAGTCACCCACACATTAAAGGAGTTCTTCCTCATGTTCAGGTGGAACTCCCTGTGCATCCGTCTGTGCCCGTTGCCTCCTGTGCCATGGCTTGGCAGCACCGAGCAGAGCCTGGCTCCGTGCTCTCGGCACCTCCCTTCAGACACTCTCAGACATTGATGAGGGCCCCTCTCGGTGTCTCTTCTCCAGGGTGAACAGGCCCAGCTCCCCCAGCCTTTCCTCCTAAGAG
>NW_026623251.1:4374678-4399962 GCF_030028575.1 Malurus melanocephalus
ATCCATTGGACCCATTATTGTCAATCTGCAAGTTCTCACATGTTCCCAGGTGCCTGGGTCTCACAGCCATGTTAAAGAAAACTATTTCTCCCACCCGAGACTAAAACTGGGGACAAGATGTGAGACATAGAATGTCAGGAAGTAACAAGCAACTGGTCATTCACTGGTCATTTATGTCACATGCTTCCCCAAACACACACCCTTATATTCAGTATTAGGAATGGTGCTATTGTAWTTGGATACAATCTTAGCAGGGAGCTTGCCTTATTCGAGCCAYCTGATGGCTTTTCCAGTTGAGGACACCAGCACTGTGTTGCCATCAGAAACAGGATATCCTTTAATTTATKGATATCAGGGATATCCTATGAATATGAGGGATATCCTTTTATTTATGTCCATTCTGGAACTGTGAGTCTGATATTGTTAGGATTAGAACTGGGCAAGGGTTTGCAAGCACCCTTTCTGGAGTTAGACCACTCAATTGTTGCAATACCTTTCCAAGTGAAAAGGTGACATGAGCCCATTCTCACCTGGTCCTTAATTTCTGCTTTGGAGAGTAACTTGTAGTAGGATCTCAATAATGGCTCATGGCTTTCTAAGATCTGAATATTGCAGTTTACAGACGATTGGTTTTCCTGCTGTGCCATTTAAGAATAATACGGTTTGGTAGGAGTTCTTTGTAAAACGACGCCTTTGAAGGACTTTTCTCTCAGGCAATGTCAGTCTGAAATACATGTRCCTGCCACAGGATGGCAGCAATCCGTCACCACTGAAGCATCTCTCGGTTCGAGTGCTGCATCTCAAGATGACGTCCGAAGGGAAGCTATTCACGCGCGATCACTTTGTGAAGGTGATATGACAAGCACAGGAAWGCCTTTGTGTATACTTACTCGTTGTAAATTAAAGCCATGGTTTACAACGTTTGTTGCAATGTGATAATTTACTTAGCTTGAGAAGCTGGCCCTGGGGATGAGCTCTGAGTACTTTCTCATACAGCACTTGGTAGAGGGGTTCATTCTGTGGAGGGTTAGATACTGAAGGTAAGTAAGCACTTTTTAGTGAGTGCATATTTTCTACCAAAATCTGAGGAGTTTCCACCTTTATGCCAATGTTTCCACTTCCTAAGGTCATCTAAACAATACATCACTACAGTGTGATGCTCATCTGCAACATACCTTCTGTTTCCCTGGAATTCAGAGCCTGTTTGAAGACACTCAGTGCCAGGAGCCAGTCATTACAGTTTTCATGTGYGTGTACATTTACTTACAGCTGATTTCCTATCATCTCTTCTGAAACAATAAATTAACTTTTATATCCAGGCCTCTCTAAGTCACCCGTAGTGGTCCCTGTTTGGTTCTGTGGTCAGTGACCTGCCACAGCACTGACTGGTAAAAGCAAAATTGTATGAAAGCTGAGGGGGGTTTATAGCCTTTGCCATGTAAAGGATTTTGTGAAATTATTCTTCAAAGGCCTTACTTTGTGAAAGCTGAGCCTTTCTGTTAGAGAATACAATTTTAAGCATAAAAAAGTGCAGGGATAAAGCAGGATTTGCAGCCAGCAAGCTCTCTGCCCTGGCAGACTGTAAGTCCTGCTTCCTCCAGCCTGGTATCTGCATCTCCCTGTCCAGTCCTGCTGGGCCAGTGTCTCTCACCCCCAAGACCTGTAATGACTACAAACAYGAGTGTGCTAATCCTAATGGTGCTTCTGCAGAGGCGTCTCAGCTGCTCACAGAACCAGAGCTATCCTGTGCCTGGGGAGTACTAGAGACTAGAAACTCTTCCAGCAGGGCATAAACCAGGGATGAGCCACTCAGCACGGAGGCTGATGTGAAGGGGGGTGTGAGGAAGGCAACTGACAGAGAGAAAGCCCTGGACTTGAGGGGAGCAGACTTGAGCTCCTTCAGGCAGCTTGGGATGGGGTGCTCAGCTTCACCATGACAGAGGTAGCAAAGTGAAAGTAGAAGATGAAGGCAAATCTTGGCTTCAGAGTGAGCAGCAAAAGAGTGCTGTAAATGTCAACTGYCTTGCTAAAGTAATGATCTCAAATRACTCAGTACAGAGAGCCCAGTGCCAGAGAAGGATGGGACTTTCTCAAAGCTGTTAATAGCACTCTGACAGGTAGACTTTCCTGGCTGATTCTGCTAGTCCACATAGCAACACATTAATTGCTGTTCCAGAGCAGTCCAACAAAAATRTTCCTGTTTTTGTCCATTCTTTTCCCTGCACAGATGATGGGAAGTGTCTTGAGTGTCTGCTCAACTGTTTGGTATCATGTCCCTTTGGAGTTTGAGAAGTCATTCAGGGATTTGAAGGGAAATATCCTGAGACAGTACAATACTGGAATGACACATCTTTGTATCACCAGAGTCACTAGAGTCAAAGAGCTGTGCCATGAATAGTACTGAGAAAAGTGTTGTTCTCCTTGTGCTCCTCTTTACTGCAGAACCCTTTTTCCGATGGTGTGGGAGACATACTCCTTCCAGTGTTGGCTGCATGTAATGGGAACAGATTGGGGCACATCCACATCTACAGTGAGAGAAATCATACTCTTAGGCAATGKGTGCTTGGTGTCAGAAAACAAAACAACACGTGGAAAGCCCTGAGGGCAGTAGAAAAGGCACAGCTGAGATTTGCCATCACTGRAAGTGTCAGACCAGAGATGGGCTCAAGGATCTATAGCCATCTAAAAATTCTCAATAGCCTTTAGCTTTACAATTCTCCTTCTTGAGAGATACCATATAATTGAAATCATGAGAAAGCAAATATCTCTGACCTAGTATCAGAAAAGAAACATAAAAATCCCCACAGGTGCAAGCAAGGCTCAGGTCACTTGCCTGATGTGTGGCCAAGCTCTGAGACTGACAGGAATTTATTTATGCCTGGGCAAATAAAATGTCCTTTGTGAAAAGCCTTGACACCCTAATGTGCAAAATGCTATTTAAATTTTATCCTTTATTTTTCCAGCTTTCTTYGATAAAGTGACCTGAGAACTGTCTGAGAGTGTTTTGAAAGCTAAAATCTTGTGTGTCTGTGAACAGAGATGGTCTCGGTTTTCCCTCAGCAGATACAGCCTTGGCTCACCTGCTCAGAGGATTGTGAGCAAAAGTGGGCAATGTGGTGAAGTGCCCAACTCCTTGGCCATGCCAAGCTCAGTCTGGATGCAATTCCTTACCTCTTCTGACCTTGCTTGGTAGCGTGTGCTCTTGCCCAAGTAAGCAGCCCATGTATTTATACACCAAGTAAACAGCCCTGTTAAGCTGATACTGCTTCTTTTGAAGTGCTGRAGAACTTTGCCATTCATTTACRAGATCAGAGAGACTGTAATTTTCAKGCAAGCCACTCTGAAATCCCTRCTGGAATTGTTTGTTCYTGTTTTTTTCTCTAAGAAATCATCTGCTTCYATGCTTTCCCTAAATTTGCCTCAGAGCAGAGCTCCTGCAAAGAGCACTGATGTTTTAAAAGTTTCCTGGGAAAGAAGAGACAGTGTTTTCTCTTCTGAAGGCCTTATCCTGTATCTATTCCTCTTGTTGGAATGCTGCATTCACTCACTCATGGAAAACCAGTTTGTAGCTCCACATGTTTCTTCAGTGGAAGTTACTGCTACCTATTCCCTTTATTGTCAACATTTTGATTTGAAGTTGCAGTGTCAATACCATTTTGTTAAGGAGATCAATTTAGAAATGTGGAATGCTTGGMAGTTTAATAAAAAATAAAATAAATTKTTTGTCTTTAGGTATATCTTGCATSAGTGTTTTCCACAAAGAAGGCTGACATCTGTGGCCTTTCTGTGTACAACCATGGYATCTTGAAGACTATTGAGGTGATGMTRTCTCTGTCTTCTGTAAGACTGTTGATCCCAACTTTCTGGTGAAGACACAGATAAACACTTTAGCCCTTTCTAAATGTGCTTTTAATAGAAGAGGCTGGGAAAGTTTATTGGTAATTCTCACTTGGCTTTATAGGCTGATAAAGCTTTACCTGAAACCTTTTGTAATCCTTACATCTGAAGCTGCTCCTCCATTGCAGGTGGCTGGGATTGGCACATTACTWCAAATCTGCAGGGAGGAGCAGACTGATGGGGTGATGGCACCCCTGCTTTTTCATTAGAACATCCTGCTGAGAGCAGTCAGCTTCAAAGAAACCCACTGARGTGAGAGAATCTAACTTCTGGCTTTCTACAGATCCTGGGTTTTGGATGGGAAAGAAAATAAATGAGCACTTCAGCTCCACTGAATCCATATAGAAGGGATTGTGAAGGGAATCAGCYTTTCTCCACACAAAAGCCCAGGAAGAGAGAGTGGAGTGGTGGAGTGAGCAGCAGTGATGAGGGGACAGAAGGCAGACACAAGCACCTGCCTGTGCCCTTTTCAGCCCATCACACCATTCTTTGGCACACCCGTGTGGCTGCATGCACTCTGTGCATCACCATCTGCAAGGTGAAACCCGGGGCTCTTCACGGGGACTTCCAGAGGCACGAGCTGCCCATGGAATGTTCTGGGCCTGAAACGTGGCTGGTGCTGGGGCTCAGGTGTTAGAAAGTCAGTGGAGCAGCAGCGCTGCCTCTCCTGCTCTGCCCCTGAGGTGGCCTGTTATGGAATCATCAGCTGGTTATGTTTCACCTATAGGGTAACCTGTWATGTATCTATCAATATTCCAAAATACTCTTAGGGAAGTCAAAACCCTGAAATTTGACTGAGTTTTCTGGTGTTATGAAATGCACAGAGTTTGTGACATTTTTCACTTGATTTCACCTGTGTTGCTGCAAATGAGCATGAGTTCTGTCTTTAGTAAACAAAAGCTTAATGGAGTCAAAGYGTCTTCTATAAAAACCCACTGTTTGTATGGATATGCAGCTCCTTCCTCTCTAATGAAGTATGTRCAACTTGGTTATAAAATATTGTCTATACACAGTATATTGGCAGAAARCTCTCTGCTATAAAATGCCAAATTAAATTCTGAGCCAGAATGGAGTCCCTTCACACAACACTTGTATTCTGTGGCATAATGATGCTTCTGTTAAAACTGTTCATGTGGGGAAATAATGTCTGTGATGAAACTCGTGGGCTTTACCACGTGCCCCAGATAACTGGCATTTATGCAGAATTCCTTTGGCAGTCACACAAAAGAGGCAGTAGGCACACAGCAGTAATCCAAACCTCAGTTTGCTTTTCTAGAAATTGCACTCCTGAMTCCCTCCCCAAGTTTGGAAGCAAAACTGAAGTGGTTTGTCCAAAAAGCATGGTCCCCCTAACTTACCAGAATGTGAGTCTTAGTCTTAGAATCCTCTGTTCTGTTCAACAAGGGAACAAGAGACCTTTACCATTGTGTAAGTACAATGTTTGGRTATTTCTCATATCTGTTTGATGTATGGAAAAGTACTAGCCTGAAGTAAACAAAATCCTATAAAGGGAAGGAATTTTCTCTATTTCTCTTTTCCCCTTTCTTGGGAGTTCAGACATGAAGATTTGTGAGTACTGATATTTTAATGTATGGATCAAAACCCAGTATATGTGAAGAAATGAGGGTAATATTTGGTGTTGAGCAACAATACATAGGAAGTAAGGAAAAGTGTCTTGTTCTTCATAAAACTTTAAAGTCATGGGTTGAGTGTGTATTGTTACATAGCTTGCAAGTGATTCTCTAAACACTTGTACTCTTTTCAAGTGACCTCCTAATATGTTAGATGCTTTCCAAGCTCTGATCTTGTTTGTGTGAATGACATTCTTGGTGTTCTGGAAATGTCCATTATCCCTGTTAGTCCATGAAATGCACAGCAGCATGAGCTAGGTATCAGAAGAAAAACATTTTTCCATTTCAGCATGCTGAGAGGATGTATTCTTTCTGATTTTCAACAGAAACTTACATGAAGTCCATAAAGGGTGAGAGCAGAAGCAACCAGCATGCCTAGGGCTCCTCTGATGCAGCAGTTTCCTAGACTGGTTACTGTTGTGAGCCACTCCTTATTCCCTGCTGCCACACCTGCTGGAATGCTGGTATTAAACACTTCACAGGGGTCTATGGGATGTAGTTTTATAATAGCAACAKGCACCTGGAAACTAGTCTTCACCTGGAAATTTAAGTGGATTCAGCTGACAGAAGCATAACACCAGGTCAAGATTATTTATATTTTCAGTGATTTCCTCYTCCTGTGGTGTATTCTCTTAATCCAGGATTAAATTCTAATTGTGGTTAAGTCCGTGGAAAGCTCATTGCTTTGAATGTAAATTTTAGGAAAACAATACACCTGAGGTTTGAATGGGAAGTTTCAGGGTGTGAATCCAACTACCATGTAAATTCCGGATGTTTTGTGCAAGGCAAACACAAATAACGTAGAAAGAAAACTCACAGGCTCTRTTCTCAGACATGCTGGGGAAGGCAATGCAGTGAAAGCACAGTGCCCTGGATTTTGCTCAATTTTTTATGCTGCCTGCAAACAATCTCATATGAACACATTAAGATAAGTTCTGTGGTGTTTTGCTAGTTTAGATGTTAGAGCTGAGCATGCTCAGCATCATCCAAAAGCCATCAAAAAAACATCATCCAAAAGGAAACCCACATTTTTTTTCAGTGTTCACAATCAATCTGTGCATAATTGACACAGGATTAGAATAGATGGAGTTAARTAGGAGGCTTGCTTAGTTTTGTTACTTTATATGATGAACAAAACTTTGCTGAAGCAGTGCAGCTCTGTCCAGCCACTGGCTGCTCTGTGTAACCTGTAGCCCCACAAATGCARTTATTGCTGCTGCTAGTTGTGTGCCACAGGCTGTGTACTGACACTGCAGGATTAAGGCATGTCAGACTTGCTTTGCCTCAAATTGCTTTGGCCTGCTTTGACTTGGCTGTTACAGCAATTTATTTGAAATTTCATGTGACTATTTCCTGATTTGATAATGAAATATAATCATAATTTTTGTACAGACAAGAATAGCAAGTAGTTATTTCGTACAGAATGAAATAGTTATTCCATCATCTTATTATTGCAATGCAAAAGAAAAAAAGGCCTGGCCTGGCAATTGAGGGCTGCCTGTGGCAACCCAGGATGCAGAAGAGAGGAGTGCAGACATGGAGGATAAGAGGAAAGGGCACGGGAATGTCAGTTGAGAACAATGGACAGCTCAGCAGYAAACAATTAAATATAAATCTTGAAGCAGGCAAAACTGGCTTTGAGGTAGCAGTGGAAACAGATAAGAAATATACAACACCTGTAAGATATTTTTWTACTAGTCATTCAGATGTAATGTCRAGTTGCAGASCAAATAAAAAGAACAAGGTGAAAAGTAAGAACAAAAATGTACCCAAAGAAACCCCAAGTGGACTTTAGAAGGAGAAGGAGGAAAGCAGCAGTTTCAACATCGTGGTGCTTGGGCACTGCCATCACAGTCTTTCCTGAAAAAAAAAAAAAAGGAAAAATTATTTCCATGTAACCATTTCCTCCCCTCGCTGAAGCCAACTGCCTGAAGACTCAAGAGAAAGAATGGAGGGGTGAGTATAACACCAGGGAGATTGGTGTGTTAGGAAGTATGTGTTCTGTTGAATAGTTATTTAGACTCTTTTCCATGTTGCTGTTCTTCATTTATTTTCTTTTGTCATAAATGAAATACATTTTAAAATGCTTTATGCTTCCCTTGTTTTTTTCCTAATTCCCTAATTTGCTGAATTTGCAATAGCTTGCTTAGCATGCAACTTTAAGTTTCTCCTGGCTTTAAAGTCCTGCTGATACATGAAGTGCTGGGGGTTTTGTTCTGCCTTTTCTGCAGAGAGTGATTTATTCATGAATCAAAGTGACAGGTCATTCAGCACACTTGCTTCTGTTAGTGTACATCAGAGTTTGGTAAGCAGAAAAACCCCAATACATTCTGGGTTTTTGAACCAACACCTAATCAGATAAGGATSAGTTTTCATGTTTCAAACATGTACCATTTTGAGATTGCAGGCATATGATAYGATGCGAGCCCATATTTGGGGAAAATTGATGCTCTAGCTGGGCTCCCTTCCAAACTGGAGCAGTGAAGCACTGCTGCAACACAGACTGTAAAAGCATCCCAGTGACAGAACACCAGCCAGATGCTCTTTTGAGGTAGGTTTGTTTAAACCTGCTATTGTAATGAGCTCGCCGAGGATGACTGGAAGGCTTTCAAAGCCAAAAAGCCAAATTTTCCCAGAGCAGGAGCTACAGTAACATTCTTTCATTAAAAAAAAAAAAAAAAAAAAAAAAAAAAAAAACAAAAAAAAAAAAAAAAAAAAAAAAAAAAAAAAAAAAAAGATAAAAATTCAGTGCAACACATGAAGACAGGTTAGAAATAAAATAGCTCAAATCTTGTACTCTGTGGCCCTGCCTGCCAGCCCTGCCTGGCTCCTGCTTTCAGCCACTCTGTCAGTGGTTGCCAAGAGTGGTCCCCCTCTTTTTAGGAGACTCTGTGTCRTCTCAGAAGCTGGGCCTCCCACACTTCAGTGAGATCTCACAAACTGAGTCAGCTACCCAGAAGGTTTTTATTTCCTCTACCATCACCTAATATACTGGGTGTAAATTCAGCTCAGAGCTGGGAGRTTAAACAAGACAAAGCCTCAGCCAACTAATCTGCACAGAGTTGTTTCCATTCTCTTCAATCACCATTCAACATGAAAGCAGCAGATATCTGAAGCAGAAAGACAGCCTGTCTTCATATCAGCATCAGTTTAAACAGCATTCCTTGGGAAATAGTTCATTTCATACTGTATATTGCAGTAATGAGCACTAAACAAGCAGGGGTTTTTTGTCAGGTAGTTTTCTAGATCTGTCACAAGCTACAGAACACAACTTCTCAGAGAAACATTAGTGCTCAGGATTGATAAGAACAAGAATAATGTATGAGGCTGAATAGGCTAAAGTCCATCAAAATCATGGCAGAAGGATTTTACAATATATTCATTATATGATGCAACCATTTTCTCAACTGAGTTTAATGAATAACCCAACACAGGCAAAGAAATGTGGTTGAGACATTTAACTAGAGAAAGCATAGAGTGCAATTTTTTCCATGCTAAATGTCATAGCAAGGGAACTGTCTAGGTTTAAATGGGCATGTTTCAAAATGTAAGTGGTCAAGTGTGTTTCACATTATGGTCACTCTTCAGTTTAAATATTTCAGATGTGGTTTTGTGCTGTGAAATTGAACCTTGGCAAAGTAAGAGCGGATTCAGGTCTGCTTCTTACAGGTAAGCTATYCTAAATGGCTTGCAGCAGGCACAGYCTTTCCCATTCACCCATCAACATATTTTAAGCATTACTGACCTGATCTCAGGATTTTTTCCCTCTTCATTCAATGTGTATTAGAAAAGAATCTGTGCAAATACTTTCAACAAGTATATTTTATTGGAAGCAGGGAAAAAATACGTGTTGTGAATTTGTAAAAATCTCCTGTCAGTGATATAAAATGCATTTTCTGGCTACCTCAATGAAATCCATAGGCATAACTCATTATWGCATGATTGTTCATTGCAAGACTAAGTGATGTTGGATATTGTCTCWGTTTGAGATATCAACAGGTTTTTTTTTTCTTTTTGTAGAGAATATTCTAATTACAAGTGTGAAGTAAAATTAACAATAATTTATCAAAAAGGATATGTAGTGATTTTCCTACTAACATACCATTGGATTTGCCTTGAAATTCCACAATTCTATTTCTGTAAAATCTCAGAAAATTATATGCTTTACAGAGACAAAACTGCATTTTTGTTCCACGCAACCAATTTTTATCTGCTTATGGTTTATTTTAGCCCATCCCTTCMGAATWTTTTTTCCTTTGCCTCCTCCTTCTRTGATCCTTTCCTTTAGCCCATGTATGACAGGTATCATGCAAAAAYAGTGCTGCGAGAATTTACAGGAGCTTTGTGCCAAAATCATTCCTTTGGCAGCTGCCCAAATCTCCATGCTGCTCAGGGAAAACAGACGGTTACTAGAAGCATTAATCATATGTTTCTTGTCACACRCAGATTTCAATTTTTAGGATTTTTCTGTCATTCTGTATTGGAAACATTACACTGAATTCTAATATAACTAGTCTGAGTTATACTAGTCTCAGGCCAGTCAGTGCTGCTGTGACACTTGCCTTTTTGTACTGACTCTATGTCACTTTGAAAGCATCTAGAGAGGTAAATCAAGATTAAAAGGCCATTGCACATTTTAGCACATTTTAGCCCAAGTATGAAGTACTGCTGGCTTATTTCTGCTCTAAACTGGCTCTGCCTGTGGCCTCAGAGGCCGCTGGTTTGTTTGGTATGTTCATAAAATGGACTTTGTGTCCTAATCTGRTCATTTYRTGCCTTGCTTCAGTCGGGTGTCCCRAGGTATGGGTGMAGACCCAGCCTGCAGTTCCTGCGRATTTAGGAAARGGGTGCYTTAGGGTCCTTTCATATCCAAATCCATTTTTTCACCTGTCTTCCCATAGCCACATCTGTGTGAAACACAGTAATTCCTCTGTACCACCAGAGCATTTCAGTTTTCTTGTCCTTTTATAGAACAGCCCAYGGCATATGCTGCTCTAATCCTTTCAAAGGATTGTCATGAAGACAGTGAAGGCTCTCGGGGATAATCTCTGTGAGGCCACTAAATCGGTCACCACCAAAGCACCGAGAGACATGAATCATGTAATCTGAAGAGGGAGCCTTTCTCTCCTTTGGAAGCACGGTGACCTGCGGACACACCAAATAAACCACAGGAGTTTGCAAAGCCTCMGTTCTTGGCTGGAGGATGCCACCAGAGGGAGGAAGGAGACAACTGCAAACAAGTCAAGGTATTAATCACTCAGTGAAGTGTGTGAAAACCGGGCTGGGGAAAAACAATCTTCAAAAATGGTGCTTGACCATGGAGCAGTTTACTCAGATTTATTCTTGTCCTTTAATACCAAGACATTATATTTTTTTCTTCTTCTTTGTCACTCTTTTTACAAAGGATAAGGCTTGGCAGAAGACTTTCTCACTAAAATGTAAAGTTGAAGTSACTACAGACCTGTGGCATTTCTATGAAGCCAATAGAAACTCACAGCAGGGGAAAATCAAAATTCAGGATATCAAGGTATATAATTGTCCTTTTATTGTGGCAAAAAAGAAATAATTATCACTTATACTTATTACCATTTAAAGTGCTTGTGCCTTARGAGCTCATGTTTATATAAATCATACAATTTCCTTGAACAGCTTGCATGAAAATCTCTGCTGGTTGTCCCTCTCCCTATTTAATCAAAGCAGAGAGCACTGGAACTAGTGTGACAACAGATGCCAAACTTAGACTTGGAAGTCCATGGCTGTGTCCAATGCCTTGGAAAAACTGCTTGTTCACAAAGGGAAGTGGTTAGCAAGCGTGCTCTGCCATCTGAGCACTGCCTGTGGTGGAGCAGAACAATGTACCCCGTGCTTGCTGCATGTGTGGACTCCTGCAAGATGGGAAACCACACCCTGTTCAGGATACAGCAGGAGAGACCTGCACAAGGTGAGATGTGCCTCATTGCAGGGGAAAACTCCTGGGGAGCTTTCCTCTTTCCCCTAAGCTGAGGAATCCCACCCAGAGTCCTTGGACTTGTCCCACCAGTGAGCTGTTGGGTGGCTGCTCCATGTCCAGAGAGAGCAGAGGGAGCACGGACCAGGYACAGTTTCTGCCCAGTGTAAAGTGTCATCCTTTCTTGGTAGCTGATAAAATACACTCCAATGAAGTCATGAGCATCCATGAACAGAGCTTTTGTAATGGATTCTCTGCTGAGGATCTCTTCTCTGACCCAAGTTCCCTGCCTGAAGGGAGGTGATATTGCTGTGCTTTGTTGTGGGCCTTCCTGAGCATTTGTGAATGTCCCTGGGCATTACCTTCAGTAACCATGCTATCACTACCCTCCAACTGAGCAGCAATCCAAGTCTGCTGGAAGGTGCTTAACAGTCTAAAAGTATGATACATAGTAGTTTCATTTTTTTTTCAGTCCTTACTGGAAATTATCTTCCCTTCTTTTTAAATTAACAACTATCCTGCTGGTAAAGTGACTTCATAGATCAATTTTTTTGCTATGTTAAAGTCCTGTTCTCAGGTGGTGACACTTCCTGTTTTTTTTTAATTTGTGTGAGATTTTTCTTGAGTTTCATTTCAACTAAAATTCCATTCATATTCAGTGAAGACAAAAAGATGAAAATGCAGCTATTTAAACAGCATATCAGTATGGTGTGGGTGTGCCTGTGAGCCTGTAGGTTATATGGTATCATCTTATTTTAAAGGAAGTTGTGCTTTGTCAGGTACTCACTCTTGCTTAAAGATTTTTGCACATTTCAGTAAAGGGGATACAAGGAAATGTGCTGTCTTGTGCTGGCCACAGGTTCAGAGGCTGTATTAATAGATAGGATTAGTGAAGAAGAATAGGTCAGAAGGCTGCAAAGCTCCTGTCCCTTGAGATTTCCTTCTTTAGATCATTAGTCTTATTGAGAGCTGCCTTGTATACAGCAAGCAGAAACTGAGGGAAAAGGCTGGAACCATTTTATTCACCAGGACATACTGGGGAAGGGTGATTTCTGGGTCATAAGCTCCACTGAAAATGTCTGTCCAGATTTCTGCACAAGCACCCTGGAGGAACAACAACATCAGTTTTGTGACCAGAGAAGCAGCTGTAACAGAGCAAGGAGAGACTATCATAGGTTTCTACCTGTTGGCTTTAGGTAGGTATTTGGCTTGGATGTAAAAGGAAGGTCTTAAATTGAGATTGTTATCMAGTTCAAAGTGATTCATTTGGGTTTCAGCCCTAATGGAATAGGATGGTAGAAAATACAACCTTAGTTTTCAGCAGTTGCAAAATCAAAGAGGTACAGCTTGCTTTTGTTAAAGAGATTTATAATCAATGCAGAAATCTYGAAGAAAAATAAATAATCAAGCCTGTAAACTTTCAACTAATGTTCATTAAGCTTAATATGTGGGAAGATAAAAAAAGTACCTCAGCAGAAGTGATATATATCACACATGATAATTCTGTGTATCCTTGTGCCTTAGTAGCACTGAATTAATGTTCTCTGATTTTCAGTTGGYATCCTAAAATTATCTCCTTCAGAGACCCAAAATATGGTTCTGTTATTTTTAACTTTAATTGTTTGTATTGTTCTTGCTTTGAATGTTGAATGCACATAGAAAYTGAGTTCTTCAAATGGGTTCTATGAAAGATCTAGGTACTGGAATATTATTCTGTTTTTTGGCAGTCATAATACCAAGTGTTTATGTTAGTTCTGCTGGAAGAMTGTTTAAATATTATCTATTCTGAGCTTATTGCTTTATAAAATTTCAAAGAGTGTGARCTTGCTCAGTAATAAAAAATTTCAACCATGGAACCTCATTCAAAAATACAAGAAAATGTAACTTTTATTAAATCTCTTTTTCTAAACAGCATGTACAAAACGTTTCTTGTTTTAAATGATTGGTCTAACATATTATTTTCTTATTTTAAGCTTATTGCATATTTCAGTTAACTTATTAGCCCTCAGCRTACACTTGACAAAGGTCTGTGGAAGTTAAAATGTAAAATGCTATGTATTTTAATAAGTTTACATGAGACTTTCTTATTTTTATCTATAGGAACTAGGGAAAGTTATGCTTAGAACAAAAACAGAGATTCTAGTAGAAATACGCATGGCTTCTGTCTGAGGGGAGTTGATTAGGAGAGTGGTTGTAAGGTAAATCAGGAGTATTCCAATTTATCCCCGGTCTGTTCACATCTGCGYATCCCCTCATGAATGGCTGGGAAATGTCTGCACCCTCAGCTAAGGAATTAATCAGCTGCACTTAAGGCTAAAAAGAACATCTTAGGTCAGCAAGGCCAGTCTTCTGCTGTGACAATGTATAATCTCATTTACACAGCTATCACATTTCTCTTTTAACTTGCTAGGGGTTTTTTGGTGTCGTTACCGCTCTTCCAATTGAAAGCATGTTCTTGATTTTGTTTCTCTGTTTAATAGGAGCCTTCACTTAAATTCTTAGCTAAAGTGATCACAACAGCTTTTGGTCACTCTTTTTAATTGAAATAACTTTTTCCCTTGTGAATAACTTCCCATGGCAAATAAACTCTATTGATCTGTCCTAGTGTTGCCTCTGCATCACACCAGCAGTTCAAACTTCTTCCATCAATCAACCAGCAGAKGTGCTTTCCTCTGTTGCTTCCTGATGGTGGTCACACCTCTTCTAGCAAATATCTAGGTTTCTGAGCCTTTAGGCTATTAGGGTTTGATTTCTCCAGATCCTTCAGCCAAGCTTACAAGTGCTTTGCATGTCATAAATGCTGCTCCTGAAACTTACCTCCAGATTCAAACCTTAAATTGCATTTCTTGCAGAGCATATACAACCAGCAGCAGCACTACTCCAAGTTAAGTGCAGTGTGTATCTGATTAAAACTGATGGATGTAGGTATACCTTTTTGAAATGAGAACTTTTGAAAAAAAAAACCTCTGTTAGTAATGCATAAATCAGGAAAGTCTTAATTTCTTTTCTCTTCAGAAGTCTACTGTTTCACCTCTGCAAACACCAGCCACAGCAATTTATAGTTATTGGTTTTCTGTACACCAATAACTTGTTCTATCCAGGGATCTGTGATGTGGCAGAACAAGTACTCTGTCACACAGGCACCCTCATGCCCTTCTGGCAGCACAGAAAAAGAGGCCATTCCATGCATTACCTGCCTGTACATCCATTCATTTAGGGGTCTGGCAAGACAATCGACATTTGCAGGAGCCTATGGATACTTCCTTATGCAAAGCCCCRGAGATGTTTGTATTTGATACGTTTCAGTTTTTGATGACTTGGAAAATGACTTCAGTAATTACATTTCTGTAAYTGTCCTCTTTTGAATCTAAGTATGGCAATGCAGCTTCTTGCCAATTTTGATATACATTTCCAAAACCAAAGAGATGTATTGATTGCTGTTAGCATTTGAGAAGATGGGGTTCTTGTGAATCTCCTTTACAGGATAAAGTCCTAACAACCTGGTTTTGGCCAAGTATTCCCAGAATTACACACCTTGACAGAGGTGAATATCCAACAATCTAACATCTTTTGCAGAGATCAGGCCTCTGGATATACCCTTCTGGAAATTTTCACAGGTGACAGGTAGCACAGTTGCCATTTGTGGACAATGTCTGTGTTACACATGGCACAGCTGCTTTGGGTGCAGATGAGGGGTCCTCAGCACACGCAGGGGAGCCAGAGCGCAGTGGTGTCACCTAATGACATCCTGAGCGAACCAGCATTAAGGGCATGGTGCATTTTGCAAATGCTGGTGGATTCTGAGGTCACTGCACTGCTTCTCGACACCCAAGTCACTGTTGCATCATTCTCCTTACTAATGCTTTGGCCAGGGGACCAGCAAAATGGGGGGAAAATGCAATGCCCATCCAACAGCAGGGATCCATTCTTAGAGGGTCTATCTGCAAGTGATAGTAACTGCTGTGTTACCTTTCCTTAGGTCACCTGTGCCAGCATCCTCTGGGCAGCAGCACTCTGCTCCCACCCTTCCCTTCAATGAGCTCAGAACTATCCCTAGCAGACAGGTGAAAGCTTGTCCTGCTCTTAGGATTATATCTGACCTCTTTTTGCCTATGCCCTCAGTGGTGCAGTGCTGTGGAAAATCCTTGTACAGTTTAAATTATGAGGTGCAATTTAAAAGCACTGCCCACTGTTGCTGGCTGCTAGACATCGAGGAAAAATACAAAGCTTTTTTTTTCTCTTCATAATTATTAATTAGAATTCTTCAGTTGGTTTTTTTCTGCATTTATACACAATTTTTTCTCTGTTTCCTCTGTTAGAGTAAATATGACACATGAAAGGAAATTTTAAGTCAGTAGGAAAGACTATTTGTTAGAGAACGAATTCTGGCTTTTTGTGAGTGTTTCTATCAGAAAGACATGCTGAGAGCATTACCAATCCCAYCAGAAAACTGGAACAGACCACAAGACCCAAACATGCCTTTAAAAGGCACACGTTTCCGAATGGTAATAGTAAACTGTTACTTGACAAGTGACAGAATGAGTGTTATTTTGGGATTTTGTTTGACAGATACATCTGAGAAGGTGGGAAAGGAAACAAGCTATTCACAGAACATTCATCCACAAAATGATCACATATATTGAACAAACAATCTCTCCATGCTTTGTCAAGTCTTAAATAAGATGCCTCTCCTCCTTCCTGCCAGAGCTGGCAACATGCCCTGGACAGGATATTGTGTGTGTATAATTGGCAGTGAAGACTGAAAACAGAGCAGGGTCACTTCGCAGTTGCAATAGTTAATGACAGCTTTGCAAATTCTTTGGATTTCATCACTGTTTTAATTAAAGTTTTCTAGGCAGAAAATCTTTTACAGCAAACCTCTTCTGATAGGCRTTTATGCCTGTGTATAGGCATTTGAACCAGTTACTGACTTCATTCATGCCTGCTCTGCATTAAGATGCTGAATCCATTTCTGCCCTACAGGAAGCTTGTTTGCTTTGCTGAGGGAAGTGCTAGTTTGTCTTGTGACACCGAGCCTCACCTTTTTCTCTCATTGCTTGAAATCTTCCACTTAAGGCTCCACATATATTTTAAACTGCGTATGGGTGAATTGTAACACCCATTTTTCTCTTTCRGTCTTGCCGCATTTTACAAGTAAAGGCCATGCAACAATGTCTAATAAGGCCAAGGATAAGTAGAAAGCAGAATAACCTATTGTGGCTGGGTACAGGTGGAGTCTTCYACTGGAAATGTGAGTGACCAGCTCTGAGGCATCAATTCATTCGTGCCAAATTTAACTCTCAGAAATGGTGTTAACAATGAAACTGCATAAAGTCTCCGGTGCTCATTGTTCAAAGACCATCTCAGGTATATGGGAGAAAAATGGGGCATGTATGAATACACAGGCTTGAGTGATTTGACAGAAATCTTTGTGAAATTATAGTGTACATTTTTGATATTTTTAGAGTTAAACAATCTCAGTTTTCTCGGTTGTTTCCAGCAGAGAGATTTTCAGTGCCCTTAGTCGCTCTTTCTGGTTACTTTTCTGGTGCTTTCTTGGCACAGGCTGGTGGGCACCACACTGTCACAGGAATTTGTCAATGTTGATTTCAGCTCCTGATTTCCACCAGCTTGCTTGGCAGTCCTTCTGTGAYTCCCCAAACATATTATGGATAAACAGCAGCCCTTGTGGAGTGCTTTTGACRTCTGTGGATTTAAAGGGTCACTTAGGGAGTGTTATTCTAGGAGAACAACTACTACTGAATTATATAGGGCAATACAACATTTTTTTATATTGATGTACATCCTATTCCTCCTACCTCCCAATGTTTGCAAATGTTTGCAAAACTACTTCAGTAGTCACGTATTATCTGTGTATTTCACCACTTCAGATGATCCAGCATTAATGAACAGCTCATATCAGACTGTGCTTATGGGGGAAATGTGGTGATCCTCTCTCAACCTTATGCTAAGTGGGAGTTCTCAGTTTCTCCCTATTTGCTTTTTTTTTTTTTCTTTCTCAGCCACATTTTGACCTCAGATGAAATCTGTCCTTTGTCACCAGGTTTACCTTGGTATTTTGGGTTTGGATTTTGGGGTTGGTTTGGGATTTTTTTCTGCATGCTCTTATGAGTGAATATTACTTGCAGCTTGCAAAAGATGGACCAGGTTCCCTTGGTTGTTTCTTTTCTATCCTCTGGTTCATTGAGATGGCACCTGGTAACATGGAGGCTGTTCAGAGGTTTTTTTCTGGACTCTTGGTCAGCCTCTGATGTGCCCTGAGGCCCACGCCACAGTGTGTGGGAGTTCTCTGCCCTCACTGACAGTGTCAGAGCTATTGCTGTGCTTGCATTGCCTTTTCAACCTTCTTCCCTGTTCAACCTTCTTCCCTGTTATCTGTCAGGGCTTGGGGGAGGAAGGGCAGGGGGTTGCTTGGTTTGAGGCATTCTCTCAGTTTAGGCTATTGTTTTTCTGTTTTGGGGTGGATTGTTTGGGGGTTTTTAAGTCAACCTGTCAATACAGGCAGCAACCCAGACTAGCACAGGTGGCRCAGAGATAGTGTCCCATAGTCACCACTCTGGCTGACAGCACTTTTATGTGACCACTGCTTTTCATATGGCATGGTTTACTAAGATTTTTTTTTTCAGGTTTCTGGTTTGGTGGGTTTTTTGTTTGTTTGTTTGTTTGTTTTGTTTTTGTGGGGTTTTTTTTTAGATCAGAATTAGTATGATCTACGACCCAGAGAGACCATTTTAGGGACTGGATATGTCAGTGCAACTGCTTTGCTTAAAAGGACTGTGCTTACCTGCAGAAATCATACTTGCTCTGCAACCTTATCTCCCTCAATGCTTCCCTCATCTCCAACCTCAGTTTGAGAATGAAGTTCCAAAAAATTATCACAAGCACTGTGTCTGTCTCACCTAACATGTGCAGTGTTGTTTTATGTGACAGTTTGCTGAATTCTCTCCTTAATACCCTTTAACTGAAAGCTTCCTTATCCTCCAGGTTAGGGGGAATGTGCTCTGTATGTTCCCAGGAAGGGCAGGTGYCTGACACTCCTATCCATTACACTGAATTCACAAAATGTTGCTATTTACAAATAAGGTGCCACTTGATTTTTCTCTGCCATTTTAGCACTATGTAYTCATAGGGACAGGGGAAAATATTTMATGSCCACTGCYTTGATAACTATCTTACCTTCCAGAGAGTAGAATCGACATACACAAACAACACAACTCCCATGTTGGCATCGCAGGCTGTCCTCATTCATCCTCAAAACCTTCCTGCTCTGCCTATTTAATAATACCCAAACTCAAACAAGTCAGCAAATCCCTGATTTACAGTGCAGTTGTTACAAACAAACTTGATTAAGAAACATTGTCACCTAGTGGCCAGAACATGATACATTTATTATTGCTGATCTGATRACAAGGTATATATAGAATATACCTGTGTATCTCAGTATATCATTACTCCAGTGGCTATTTCTGGTCAGTACCATATGCTGACATTTCAGCTCTTCCCCATTCAAATTCTCTTCAGTAAAGCATGTGCATTACTAAACAAGCCAGAGCAGAGTTTGGCAATGCTGCAGAGAGGAACTGTTGAAAGGAAATTGCTCCACAGAAGAAGCAGAGCCTATACAGAGAGTGTCCCACCAGCCACCTCCCTCCCACTCCAAAGTCTCCAGAATGCTTCACTGGGAGACACCAGCGAGGGATAACACCTCTTTTGTGTTTTCCTCACAGACACATACAAGTCAGGCATCTCTGTTCCTAGARAGTAAGAGAAAATGCAACTTTCTGTAAAAAGAAATCAAAAGAGACTTTTGAAGTTCTATTCCAAACAATCTTATCATATGGATTATCATGTGCATTACTGAAAAATATTCCCATCTGGGACAGATTTTGCTGCAAGGAGATCCTGGACTGTTCTAAGAGAAGAAACCAAGTTGTATTAGCTGTACTTCTCTAGGGAYGACTGAAAAAGCAGCTCTCTGCATGCACTTTCTGCATCCATTACTGTATAAGARGTACCTAAACAACAGCAGATTTTGGCAGATTGTTTGTCACCTCTGCTCCACTCTATCAATCTCTCTTGCTTCCAGTTTTCCCCAGGTGTAACAGTTTATGAGTTTTATTTATCCACGTAAGGAAAAAAAAAAAAAAAACTTTGGGGAAAAAATCCACTTTAGACCCTTAAGTGGTAGATCTTTAGTAGATGTAAAAGAAGCTCTTTGTGTTTGTTTTATTGCTGCAATTACTCATTTGCTCCTGCTTCTGAAATGTACCTAGCTGCTCAAAAAGGTTTCATGCATAGGTTTTTTAGTGGATAATCTCATTTAATATGCTTCTAATGGAACAAAATGGAATTTTAGAAGAAGTGTCATACACACACTCAACAGCTTCTAATGGAACAAAATGGAATTTTAGAAGAAGTGTCATACACACACTCAACAGCTTCCTTTATTTATTTGCTTTTTTGATTTCATAGAATCATAGAATGGCTCAAGTTGGAAGGGACTTTAAAGATTATCTAGCTCCATGGATTTACTTTTTTTTTCCAGGTTGGTTGTCTTGGTTTGGAAACAGCATTGTGATTTTTGTCCTGTACAAGCAAAGGCATCTCCTGCAGCCTACRGACTACCTCACATTTAACTTGGCAGTGTCAGACGCCAGCATCTCCGTCTTTGGTTAYTCCCGGGGCATCATTGAAATCTTCAATGTCTTCAGAGATGATGGATTCATTATCACTTCAATATGGACTTGCCAGGTAAGGCTGGATTGCACTTAATTAAACCAAAGGGCTGCTGTGGGTGTGCTGCATATAAATAACCAGACAGGACCCAAAGAATGAAAAGAGTTAGTCACAAGCAYTTCAAAAGGACAGTGTTATCCTTTGTTACTCCTATAAATCTATGCATTTGATGGGTGCTTCACCAATTTTCAGCAGGGTTTTTTCCTGTGTATTTACAATAGTTCTTACTAGTTTGGGTTTTTTTTTATTTCATGTCAGAGCTCACACTCGCGTTGGAAAGTCAAGGCATAGGCTGTGTTTATTTTCAGCCCACCTGAAGCCAAGCTCGTTATTGGCACTTTCACATTTGGCTAAAAGCAGTGTCAACTCCTGCTTGACAAGGCATGTAGAGCGAAGTCACCACGCAGTATTTGGACATACCCATCTATTTCAGCACAWAACTTTTCACACTAAATCAGTTCTACCACTTCAATCACATTCCTAAACTCTTGGTTTATTGCCTCTGGTAGAATGAGTGATTTAACTTTATGGCACCGTTATCACTGTTCTTGGAGGCAGCTTTAGGTTGGAGTACTTGGAAAAAGTTATTATTGTTAATTCTGAAACATACCTGTGTGGACAGAATATAAATGCACCCACATGGACAGATAGGCACAAAGCTGGTTCCCTGGTGCTTTCAGCAACATCTGTGAGAAAGATTATACTCTGTTTCATCAGGGAGTCAAAAATCTGAAAATGACAGGATAGCCTGCGGCAAGGTGTAAGAAAGATCATGATGAAGGAAAAGGGAGAGAGGAATAATCCTCTTTTCTTGGACGTTTGTTTTTTGGGGTTTTTTTTAAGAGAAAATKGAGGTATTGTGCAATATAGATAAAAGAACATTTATAGGTCATGTCCCCTCCATTTCAATAAAAAAGTTCACTTTATGCAGAGAGGAAGACTTCCAGCAGGAAACTGATTAACCTAGGAGCTGTAGCTTGATCTAAGAAATTATTTTTTTGTTTAAAATGTATGTCTATAGTAATTTGGCAGAAAAGGATTTATCAAAATGAAGCTAATTATTTCCTCAGCAAAATCCTCTTTCTCTAATGAGATCATCTACAGTTGCAATCAAAGCTCTGTTGAGCAGAAACTTTGAATTTTTTGATTAATGGAAAACTTTGAAGTCATCAGATACATGAACATATGCCTGAAAACTGTAAAATTCACACCCATAGTCAGAATTAAACAGATACATGTTTTCTCTCCCTCTTTCAATGAAGGYTGGAGCTGTGACTAAGAAARGAAAGGTAAAATCTGCCTCTCCAGRTTCTGCTCTGGATTTGTTGCAGATTTCCTATGTAAGACAGGGCAAGCTAATTCAGTGTGAAATCCTGACCCAAGATCAGTGGTGTAACTCAATTCCTACAGCTCACAAGGTTCAAAGAGGTGACACTAAATGACCTTCTRTATCCCTGCTCCAAGCTCTTTCAGAGCCCTGTCTGTACTGTGGCTTCTGTTTTTTGGGCCGTAAAAAACAGCTCCCAAAGGAATTGACAAGGCATGGCACACTGTGTCTCTACATCTTGGTTTGCATGGGAACATTTGTCAGCARCCTTACAGATTTCTCTCACAATGCCTCTGCCTGGGAATCCCTCTCTGGCTGACTTGGAGCTATTAAGTCTTGTTATGATGATCTGGCCTTTTTTTAAAGATTTCAAAATGCTGGTATTGAGGTGTGCTTGAACTTTGTGAGATGGAGGTGTGCCTTATCTTGCTGTGCTTGAACTGCCTTTTCAAGGGCAGAAGTGGCCCATAACATTTTTAGGGCACCCAGATAATTTGTTGGTCAGGTTGTGTTAAGTAATTGAGTTTGGATCTTCTCATTTCAAACAGCATTCATCTGWAAAGTCTGGATATGAAACAAAGTTTTAAGGTGTTGGGATCCAAAGATTTTGTGCAGGACACTAATAATGCTTTTCTAGTTGGCTTTTCTTAACACTTTGATTTGCAAAACATTAAAGTTTTTGCTTTGGTAATCCTCTGTAGGCCCCAGAAGATAACATTTATTGTTCCAAATAGGAACTTATACTGTATTAATGCTAATTAAAAATAAATAGTAATCTGGAAAAGTCAATTTGTACTCTGAATTAATAGTTTGGATTTGTTGTGGCTTGTTGAGTGGTCGAGCTGGTTACAGCTTGTTGAGAGAACATCATGTAGGATTCCTGTTTTCACTGAGATTTTGCCCTGTCTTGGGGAGTCTCAAAAACAAGTTTAAACCCTGACATCCGTCTTCTTGATTATTAAGCTTCAGAAAACAGAAGCCAGTGATGAAAAAGTTGTGGAAATAGAGTGGCTGGATTTTAGCGAGAATATTGTGCACAAATAGCAGGAAAATTTTGTGCATAAAAAAAGATGTGAAAATTTCCATGTGTGTGTGGGCAGCCAGCACAAAGGTCATTCTAAAAATGTTCAGCAGTAGTGTTTTGATTRCTGTAGTCTGAATTTGTAGTCTGAYWRGMAGWSATCTCACAYGTAGAACATGAAGAGGGAGGTTCTTTGTGCCATGAAGGTAAAGCCCATGCTTTCCATGAGGACCCGCCGAACCCRGTGTCTCGTGCCCCCTTCATGCACTCAGGCTCCTGTGCCAGCAGCTGGGGTGGCATTTTGTATCCTGAGCACAGCTCTCTCCTCAGCACGCCCCGTGTGTTTTCCCTCACTTGGTTTGTTTGGCCGGGTCCCCAGGACGGCCTCACTTGGCTTTCTGTCGCTGTGGGGTTCACCGCACATTTGCTCCTATTGATCAGTCAGCTCCTCCTGTCAGGTGTGCTTAGGGAAATTCTGTTTGCCCAAGCTAGCCTGTCATTTCTGTTTATGAAGAAACTTCATGAGCTCACCTCACTTAATCCACATAACTATTTTGTTTTCCTCTGACTCGGGTCTCCTTCTCTGCCCTCGGGTAACATTTTTCAGCATTAAGGTTCACCATCTAATGGCTGTCCCTTTGAGGGGAGTGGGGGAAAGGAAAACAAATAGAATTTCTCTCAAAACAGCCTGGTCTTTGGAAACTCTCTGCAACCAAAGCTGTGTCTTCAGCCACAAGGACCATCTCACTGCATGCCCACTGAAAGGGACAGATAGGAGTTCTCCTGYTCTCCTCCTCTCCATGGAAGAAACAATTCCCTTCCCCATGCCTGAGGSGGACTCCAACACTGTTTTTGGAGTCTGACAGGGCTCTTCTCTCWGGAATGAGGCTATATGGTAGGTCTGTATCCAAATGCTGCCTCTGGTGAACACTTTGTACAAACACAGCTTTCCAATGGTGGCTTTTGGAATCTGCTTTCACTTCTTGTTTATACCTCTGCTCTACCAYTGTTTCTTATTCCTGATCTGGACAGAGGCAGGACAGTCAGTCTCTGGAACATTCATTTTTCAGCCTCCCCCAATATGATCAGCAAGTAAACCGGTTCACATGGTAAATTTCAGGTCAGGGAATGTAAACCAGTGACCAAGAGCCATCTGTTCYCCCACTGACCATATTCCTAGTGAAAAGCTTCCTCAGGTTATATTCTTGTCCTTTCCATATGGTTTTTTATTTGTATGTTTTGCTGAACTAGAAGTTGCACTGAAAGCTAAATCATGAGCAAAAGTTGCCACATGTCGGAAGTAGAGAAATATTCATTCTCTGCAGGTAAATACAATTTMTTCTAAAACTTATTTATCAAATGACAGAATATTTTTCTTGTATTTGTTAATTACGTGGCAAATACAACAGAAGTTGCAGGCTTCAGGAAGATTCTAAATACACACAAAGGATTATAACCTATCTGAACTCCACAGGTAATGGCAGTCATGTCTCAAACCAAGAATGGGCTGCGGAGTGCCTTAAAATTTGAAATCTTTMATAATCCTGGTACTTTGGTTTAAACTTGCTTCCAGTAGTTCACTTTCCTAATTTTTTTCTAGTACTTTTGATGATGGAGTTTGGTTATTTAAGCATTAATCTTATAAACACTTGAAGGTTTTACTATGATGATCAAGAAAACTGAGTGCTCCTACCACACGCTCACTCTCTTGGCATAGGCTTCTTTTAAACAAAATTCCTTCTTTCTGGCAGTTTCTGATGTGTGAGATGTGTCTGGGCTGTGCACAGCAGAGCACACGTGGCTGTCTGCGGGTCACAGCCGTGTCACGGACACCACTGTCCCTGACGTGCTGAGTGACGCTGTTACCGCAGATGCACTCACCTCGCTGTCAGCCTAGGTATTCCCAGCCCATCTGCCCAGCCAGATGGTGCCAGAGCACCCCAGCAGATCTGTCTCTGCGCAGAAACAGCCTCAGGAGCAACTATTTAAAAAAATAAAGCTCTGCTTTGAGGTATCAGTGAGCACCACAGCAGCTTGTCTGGCAGGATGCAGCCCCCACTGACTCTGTGTCTGCAGCCTGCCCTCAGCATCCCAAGGGCCAGCCTGGAAAGGACCTGCCTTCARCCTCACAGAGCTGCTTCGTGTTGTGCAGAATAAGAAAGACACCGAGGGCAGCAGAAAAGAGTGAGAAATTACTCTCTCATCCTGTGGCTGGGTTYGCTGCAAAGCGGGGAGGAAATCAGGTTTTGAATGCTGCAGCGTTTCCGTGCTTCACACAGCACTGCTTTATTCCTGTCTGGCATACCCTGGACAGAAAGAAGCACAGGGTAATGGGGTGATCAGCAGTGAGCCCCACACTGCACAGGTATTGTCCTGCTCTGTTAGCCCTGATACACTCGTGCACAYTTTGCCTGAYAGCRCCAGATCTGTGGTGYGTGTGCATCCCAAAAGGGCAGGGTRTGGCCAGGAAGTCAAAAATTATCCAGAAGCACCAGACTTAGTGTGTGCTTTGGGGAGTTCATGGCTTACAGATGTCAGGAATCTCTTCAGCAGATTTTCCAAATTGTGGTGGTGTAGCTGATCAAGTTGCCAGCTGAAATCCCAGATAAATAGAGATTTCTAAGAAAAGCTAAATTAGATATGCAATATCCTTACTTTAACCATGCTGCTGTTGGACAAGGAGGGTTCCCCTCCCTCTAAAGGG
>NW_026623251.1:4400304-4430740 GCF_030028575.1 Malurus melanocephalus
CAAAAGGAAAATTGCAACAGTAAGAAATTCTGAGAACACTATGGTGAAAATACATRGGCTCTTTTCAGAAGTTTTGAGGGCAGGATTTTATATCTTGAATAAATGCTTTTGTATTTATTGACRGCTTTTGCTTTCTCAGAACATGCATTTATCTCTTCTCCTATACAAAGATTGTAAAATATTGCTAAATCTTGTCTGAGGAGGACACAGGGGATTAATACCTTCTTCTTTTAACCAAATCTTCTGTAAATCGTCTGATAAATCAAAAACCCTAAAGACATTTATGTTCTTTTATAAATAGAGTAAATTTGGAGAACATTGATTTCTCTCCATTTAACGTAATTCATAAAATCAACCATTTTTTTATTTAGCTAAGCTATTGACTCTCTTGACTCAGTTAGTGATTTTATGTGTTTTATAAATATCAAGTGAGTGTTTACACATTCCTGCATGTGGAGCAATACTCCCTGATATTCTGGAGAGATGAGTGACCAGTGGTAGYTTTGCAATCTGTGTGACTGCTGATAAAAGCACTGTCAGATGAAAAGGATCAAAATGAAACCTYACAAGTTTTCCTGCCTTCCCAGTTCTGCTTCTGGGGAGATTACTGAGGACAATGACAGACAGCCACTGCTGCCAAATGTCTGTATGCGTTGTTTGTCAGACTTGTTCCAGCTTTACCACCCATTCCCATTGCTCCATCACCCATTCATTTTTTTCCTTCACCAAATCATCCAGCTTTCAACCCACTCTGKATGTAACAAGTGGAGTAGATGTCTCTTCCCCACCTCTGCCTCCCACTCTCCCCAGCTCCACAAAGCTCTCTCTCGTAAAACCCAGACAAATCCACAAGCTGCTCATCTCTATCCCTAGCAAAGTCCACTGAGATGGAGAAGGTTAGGTCCTGCTCCCTCTCCTTCCTAGCTCGCTGCTGGGACATACAGTGATGGTTGCTGTTCCTGTCCTTGCCCACATCTCAGAGTATACCTTAAAATCCATGGTTTTGCTCCCCTCTCTTCCTGTGGGGAGCAGAGTGTGCCAATTCACTTTGAGCCCACTGACACCTTCACACGTCCCTTCTGGCTCCACTGTGCTGCAAACACCTTCTGCCTCAGCACTGTTTTCTGCAGCAGCCTAACTTTGGCAGAGGTTTTACACACAAAGACTGATGTAAAAAATCTTGCACTATCGCATATATTCCAGTGTCCAAGCATGTATTTGTGAGATTGAAAATGGCCAGAAATAAATAGATTTTTTTCTCAAATTGCATAGCCCATGAATGTCCCCTTGGTTGAAAAATGTTCAGCTGTCTACCTCTAAGATGTTAAAATAAATCAAACCAAATGTGAAAAGGGAGTGAAAAATAGTTATTTACTCTYCTAACACAGGACTGGGATGTGATATTGTCGGGATTTTACTTATATATAGCTTATCATTCCTGACATTTTAGTAGGATGAAAATAACCCAAAGACAAATCATGGAACGGGCACTAAGWGCATTAACAGATAAAAGAGGTGTTAAAGGCGCTGGAGAAAAGCTGTGTAATATTACCTCTGTATTCAGCTCACCTTAGTGTGCTGATTCACAGTGAAAGGTAGGATGGGGAGACTGATCTATACAGCAAATTCAAAAAAGAATGCCCTTTATTTCCCCTGTGTCATGTTACAAAAATCCTCCTCTCCCAGATGTATTTTTCTGAAACAAATTTATATCTCAATTATGAACACTAGAATGTATCCTCATTCTTATTTCCTTGCCTACCTGAGATTTGGATACTGAAACATAAAATTGCAGAGCTACTAGTCTTCCCTATTTCTTTATTTCTGGTCTGCCTTCATATAATCTCAAAATTGTACATATTGAAGTCAAAGAGGTAAAGACAACTCATGTGGACATCCGTGAGCTGAATTTTAATGAGAAAAACCCTTCATCTGCAGGGAATGGGAGGAAAACTGCCTTTGCACAAACAGAATCATTAGAAACATAGAAGATCATTTCAGTGTAACTAATGTGACTTCAGGGAAGTTCCACCAGTTTTCATTAGTCATGAATTCTCCTTCATTTTCCTCCAAATTATTATTTCTGCAGTCAATTGTGACTAATTAGGCAAGTTATATATTTGGTACTTGAAAAATTATGAATGCCCAAACTCTCKGCTTCCCTGTTTAACAAGTCTGACACAGSCCCTCCTGTGWCACCCAAGTGCAGTGACAACYCACACACTGCTGCCTGGRAAGGGCATTCATTGCCTGAGAGTGYTCCTAYRGAACCAGGAATTCACAAAGCCTAAGCTTTGATTCCTGCACTTGCTTCTCCTCACAGAGGGCTTTGAAATACCCTTTTCTAATTTCCCTGTGTGGGAAATAGTAGCCTTACCTATCTTTCTKTGATGATGTCTAAGATACTAAATGTCCTCTTTCAAGAAATGCTGTCCATCACTCCTTCATCACTCAAGATCTTCCCACCATGGGAYTAAATAATTCTTCTGACTCCTCTCKGTGTGCCACAYGCATTCATTGGCTTTTAAGAAAWATTTCATCTGAAATTAAAATATCATTGATAAAATTTGTAAATATCTTAAATAGTTCTACCTCACATTTACTTGTCTTCTCTATCACAAAAATATATTTCATTAAGTGAGTACACTGATAGGGTGCAGGAAGCAAATCAGGTCCTCCTGACCTAGATCTTGTGCTGAGTGAATCAGTGCCAAGGTGAGTGTGGTTTGCAGTGGGATGTATATGACATGACACCCAGAATTTCCACACCCTGTCCCTGCAGAAGGGGATGATGCTGCACCTGGTGGGTTTCCAGGTTGCTCCTTAAGGCCAAGAATAACCTGTATCTTTTAGGCTTCCTTCCATGCTCTCCCTTATCTACTGGGACTCCTTGGAAATGCTTATGACTCTGCTGTTATTTTGGTACGGAATTCACAGATCTGCTAGTAGCCATGTAGCTTTTTCAAATGTTCAGGAAAGTAACATGTTTCTGTCACTTCAGGCTGAGCTGGTACCATCCTGCCTTTTGCCTCGCAGCTTCATGAGCAGAACAAGTTTGATTGTAGGCATTCAGCCAGAGTCAGAGATGACCTTGYATTAACCTGAGGGTGGCTACATAAGCAGATTCCTTCTTGCTGGGAAGCAGCACAGAGGATTGTRCTTTGGAGAATGTGGAGGGTCACTYGWACWYTCAGGGCTRTCCTGGCAGGGTCCRGCAAYAGTGGGATCTCTGRTTCCYTTGAGATGTGTAAGCCTCGAGAAACATTTAGCATGGTATTTTGAATGTCAAAGATAGTACTTTGAAAACAAAAGTGTGATTTTAACCTGATGTCCATGGATCTCAGTTATCCATAGGCCACAAAGCCAAGCTTTGCCTTCTGTGGTAATGTAAAGATGAGATAGGTGACTCTTCTTTTATCTGTGGATTTTTTTGTTTGTATTAAGGTGATGCTAACAATAAACAAGTATTCTCTGAATATAGCATCACTAAAGCGGAGAGGAGTTTTGGCTTAGTCCCACTGAAAAAAATTTTACACAATGTAGCACCGGTGTTCCCAAAGGCCAATGCTGGATTTTCCTATCTAGTGCTTCTTAATTTCCCTTTACATTAACCCACAGAAAGACAATGGCAATTGAGCATTTAACCTGAAGATGGGAATCTTTCCACTGTGTTTGGATTATCTGGTGGTATGAGCTACATGGCCCCCATTTATTCTTCATGGGGAGACATGAGAGTTTTAAAACCTGCCAGAGCTAGAAAGTAGGTGTTCCTACCAGAACACCAGTATCTATCCAGAGCTAGAAAGTAGGTGTTCCCAAGCTTTTGGAGAAGGGATATTTGAAGCAAGATGATAATCTGATGGAGCTGTGTCAGGAAATTCTAGAGTCTCCATCTGCCTATACAATGTACACTTGTACAATACACCCTCGGTGGGATTGTTGTGTTCATAGCTGTGCTGGTGGATGAGGGAATCTACAAGTAGGAGCAGAAATCATAGCCTGAGAGGCTACAACTGCAGCAGCTAAAGGTCAACCCTCACTTGATTAACCTGGTATGTAAAACTGGGTTCCCCAACATTACTAAAGCCAAAACTTGAYCTGCATATATTAATAGTGGCCCTGATCATACATTAACTATATTGTATAATTAATACARTTATATATCTGGACACATAAGAATATAGTCTAAATACTTCATTCATGTATTTCTGTCTTTAGACTACATGTCATCAACAGGAAGAATGAATCACTTTKTGAGTGAAAAATATTGAATGTCTGATGTTCTCACTTAATGGTTTAAACTCTTGTCCTGGTTTTACTCTGTCCAATTTTTGGTGGTGGGGGGATGGGACCACGAAACCACAAAGATGGCTTATTTGACAAAGTTCTAGAAGCTTTCTCCTYCTTCTCCAGCAAAAGGAGCCCTACCCCCTGTGTTTTAGAACCAATCCATTATGGCTCTGAGGTTGATGGACAGACCTGGGCCAATTGCACATGCTGGTTACACCTCGGTGATGATGTATGGTGTGGTATTTAAGAAGAATTCAAAACAAGATAGAGCATGGCTGCCATGTAGTTTTTAGGTTGTTAGTATTCAGTTTTAGTATCATGCACTGGGGAGGACAGAGGAGGAGGGTGAGGAGATGTAAGAAAAAAAAATGGAGATCCAAGATCACAATAAGAAGAAGAAGACAGGTGCTGTGCTGTTGCTGTGGTTCTCGAACATGGAGAAAACAAGCTGTTCTCGAAAGGACTATTTCATCAATGGGAGACCTGTACAGAAAAGAGACTGACCTTGCTCTGAGGAAAAACCTGGCCTTTGAGGACTTCGATAAGCCAAAAAGGGGGAAGAGACTTGGCCACCCCTCACATCTGAAGCGAGTTGATGCTTAGAAGAAATTGTGCTCTGCAGGGGAAGAAGTGCCCCCCCTCCGCCCCACGTCTGAAGCAAGTGGATGCTTAGAAGGAGCTGTGTTCTGACAGGAGATTTATGACAGTGGCCTTTCGTCGCCAAGATAACGCAGTTGGCCTTGGACGACTGTTTTCCTTTCTCCCACGAGGTAAAGAAAAGAATCCCATGCCATCAGCAGTTATACATTGACTGTTTCTTGGGAAAAGAACTTCCACAGCTTGGAATTGTAAGGACACTTCTCCTGTGATGCTGGACAATAACTGCAATGAGTAGTTTGATCTATGTTAGAACTTTAATCCCTGCCCCTCTTTGCATCCAGGAAGGCATGGGGGGGAGCGGGGGGATGGAGAGGGACAACTTGGAAGAGAGCCAGGTTCCTAGAAAGACTAACAGGTGTCTTAAAATGTCCATTTTTTATTTTCTTCTCCTTGTAAATTTTCCCCCATCTTTGTTCCCCTCTCCGGTGCCATAGTATTCTTAGTTTTTAGTAATAAATCTATTCTGGAACTTACATTATTTCAGCCTGTCTGACCATTTTCTGGAGTATATATGTATCTTTCTCTCAATTATGTTATGTTGCCTAAAAGCCATAAATTTTAGTGTTAATTGTGCTTTTGCTCTCCCTTCTGCCTCTCCGGTGGGGGRSGAAGGGGAGGGAAYSTCATGGGTGCGGTACTTYTGGCTTTCAATCAAGTTCAAACTATAACAACTCTCTAGTCCTGTAGCARACTAGTTCTCATTGTTGACTAATAAATGGAGTGACATCTGTGTCAGAGATACATCTAATGTCAGAGACATCTCTAATGTCTTGGGTTAATGCCATCACCTCTAAGAACAGCTACCCTTGAAGCCTACTGAGACATTTTAAAAGGCAGAACGCAACCATAGCAGCTGTATGTATTGTAGGAAATACATACCTCCTATATTGTAGGAAATCTTAAAGAAATATTCTGAGTGCTTTAGAAACATTATACATTGTGAGTTTTAAGTAGTCTTCTGTGATGACTGATTATGAACCTCGGTAGTTTTTCTTCTGGAAAGAACCTCTGTGACAAAAGAGTTACTGTATGTAGTCTAATTGACACGTTGCAGTATATTTGAGAGATGGGAGAATTAGGTTGTCAGCAGACTCGAGTGGAATATTTTTTGCATTTACTTCAAACTTTGAGAAATTGTAAAATTTAAAGTTATTTAAGTTTTTAAATTTTAAAACATCTCTTCAAAGAAATCTATAATAGCCTTTACAAACATGTTTCTTGAAGAYTGATTTAAGTGCTTATTTGTTTCTTGAAGTTGAAGGGAGGGGGTTTACTGCCATTATCTGTTTACATTGTGATCTCAGAATAATCTGATCTGTATTAGAAAATAACACCGAGAGAGCTTATTGCATCAGTTTTAAATATATGCTGTGGACAAATTATCCCTGTTTGAAGTTTATCCTTTTCTTTACACATTCATTATCTCATTTTCAATAGAAGAAAAATAGAGGACACTGTGGTTCTGAAGGGAAATAAATGGACTTTATTTCAATTTGCAACACATTCACCAGTTGGCCAGAGGAGGGAGCAAGGCAGCCTTTGTGGCTGGTGAGATCAATGTTTTGGCCTACATTGAAATGTAATAGCTGTTTTGGCAATCTGCTTTTGTGCAATTAAACCTTGATTAATCCAGTAAGAAGAACAATAGGTTAYATTTTACTCTGCTTGAAATGAAGACAACCCTTATGAATCAGTAGGGATTCACAAGTATTGTAGGTACTAAAAGTGGGGCACACCCAAGCTCACCGCTGAATTTTTCATAGTGCACTGTGGATTCCTAACCCTCCCTGTGTTGAAGTAAATGAATTTGCATGCAGTAGGAGCTCTGTGTATTGTAGGTTGTAAACAGTACTCCAACAGCATTAGTGAGATTTAAAGTCAGGCACAAGCACAAAATGGAAAAAAACCCACAGTTTTTTCTTCAGTTATGTCTTAGCTTCCAGGCAGCATAAAGATAATGAGAACCTTCCATGAGTATCTATATAGGCAAGGGAGTAATACTGTAGAGCACTGAGAGAAAGCTTTTAAAATTGCTAATCTACTCCMGTTTTTAATGGGTGAAAAGGAAAGCTGGTGTATTAAAAATTACCATGCAATCAACTTTGTGTTATGTCAGAATTCATTATTGCCTGTTAACACTGCTGCTATTTGATCATAATTAATAATAGGAAGGACAAAATTTCATTACACAAAAATGGAGGAAATATTATTACTATGGAAGGAAGGAGCTGTCTGGGGGGTAGAATAAAAGAAAAACCAGAACTGTGTAAGGGGAAGTGCACCAATCTTCCAAAGTAATTAAATGTTATTTACTATTCTAGTATTTCCTTGGCTGTCATTCCATATATCTTTAAAGATGCAGAAAACTGAACTGATCACATGTTTTTGTAACCTGCAGATATTAATCTCTGCCTACAGAAACTGGGAATATGTGAAAGCAGTTCTTTTRTTCTTAATTACTTTGGGTGCCAAGCAGTTGCCTTGCTGCCTACAGCCTGTGTTTTCTGCTCAAATAAAGAAAAAGTAACAGAGACCTTTCTTCCAAATCCAGCAGGTGTAAGGTTGAAGGAAGTTGGCTACATCTAGAGGACAGTCCCCTGTTTTCTTCTGAAGACATTATATCTAAGTGACAACCACATCAGAGTGCTGCAGAACTGACAAACTTGCTGGGAAATGGCRTGTGCAGAGCTGGGCTCAAAAGCCACTTGTTGCCGACACAAGTTTGGGACAAGAGTGGTCTGAGCATCGTGTTCCCAAAGCAGGCTGTTGGATGCTCTCTCTTGATTTAGTGGTCCAGAAGCTGTGGCTCCTGTACGGGTTGTTCTGCAGCCTGAGAGCCATCATTTGCCTCCTTTGTTCATTTTATCCAAGCCTTTGTCATCCCCAGAGCTTCTTCTCCTCCACATTTCCTCCTCTCACCTCTCCCCAAACCACCAAGCCTGTGGCCAGCACGGGGGCAGTGACAGCTGCCCTYGGAGGCTGCTGCCACTTGGCCCCTTACAAACCATGTGGCCCTGGTAACAYCTCTGGTGGAACCCCCACACCTGCAGCAGATCTGGTGAAATGCTGCWGTGGAACAGCATGAAAACAAGATGTGGTGCTGGCAATTGCTCMATCCTATGAACTACGTCGGTTTAGGTAAAACTGCACCTTTTTTGCAGAAAGGCACCACTCCAAAAGAAACATTTAGGCTTTTCTTTCTTATGGTGACAGCTTCACYTTAAATGTTAAAGGGCAAGAGTGTRTTTTTRGACCCACCTTCCTCCCTTRYAGGTGTGCTCAAAGGCTGTTTGRACTGGTCATCTGATGTAATTGTCTCTCTTTGGTTTGACATCAGGGAAGAGGGCAGAGAAAAATGGGCACATCTGTCACTGATCAAGCAAACAGATCTCTTTCAGAACAACTCCACTGCTTTCAGCACAGGCCCATGATATACAGTGAGAAACCTGTCCTATTCTTTTAGTATTCAGTCTCATGGATCTTCAAATTTAATTGCAAAGTGTTTATTTGCATCCTTGCTGAAATACTGCTTCCTTTCTAATCCAATAACTAATGCAACTTCTTAAGAATTTAGCCATGATGTTTTCCACGTCTATGAAGCACTAGAGCAAATGGAGAAGTGGCARCTGTTTGCACCAGTAAAGCTAATGAAATGCAGAGCACATTTAAATATCCAGGTATTTCACCAAGCTCCACAGMACACAGCAGGCCAACTTCAGCCAACTGCAGCTTCTAGCAAGTAGTTGAAACATCCAAGGAAGTCTGTTTCAAACATGGCTGTATTTTTACACCAAGAACAGGCTGATTGTAATCAGAGCACAGCACTGAGTGAGTGTAGATTGTTGTAGCAGCAAGCCTTGTATGCATTTAAAATGTGGTGAGTCTGTAAAAGTTGGCAATAAGAAGTATTTAGAGTCAATGTGAGGGCACTGGTAGTACAAAAAAAAACCAGTGAAAGAAGTGATGAAGCAGACCTTTTTCTAACCTTTCACCCAGTTTAATTTATACAATCTGCCATGGTCTTAGCTTTAAGCCTGGATTAAAGCCCCAGATTCAGAGCTGGGATAAACTGAATTCCACAGGAGTTGTGCCCATTCACACAAAGACAGTTTGTTCCTGTAGAATAACGATGTGCCTTTCTGCAAATAATTTCATTATTTTGATGCCAAGTTAGAGTCTAGAGATTCTTGCTTAATATTCTTGCTTCGCTAGGTGTAAAACTCCAAGAGCTCCTCTGCTCTGGRCAGTTTAATTCATCATTGAAAGATTCCAAAACGAAAGGCCTGCCGTCAGCACTTTGCCTGGATCCTTTCCCAGCTGTAGAGTGCTCCCTAGCAGATGGCTCCATCACCCATGTCCGTGACAGCCACTCCCTTCTTACTCCCAGCCATGATGCTCAGAGTTCTGGCCATCCTGGGATGTCACCGAGACGCGGATGTGAGTGGGAGCCACAGAGCCACGGCTCTGCCTGCGTGACAGAGACCAATCTGATTTTTGTTTATGCCTCAACCTGTGTTATGTGCTGGGAGCTCTGTCCCTCAGGAGGTTTTGGCTGGCAGCCAGTCATGGCACAGACAGCTTCCCCTGCTGCTCTGCAAGCGCCCTGCCCCCCTTGCTGGTGGGGCGGATGCCCGGGAAAACAGCGCGCGGGAAAAACTCGCGGGAAATCACGCTATAGGAGGGCGAGGCATATAAAAGCAGAGAACTGCGACACAACGGGGACCATTTTCCTTTGGGGTTCTTGGAGGCAGTAGGGGCCCACCCGGAGGGTCACCTTGGCTGTCCTTCCCCTCTCGCTTTTCCTTTTGTTTCCTTTCGTTCCTGCGGTCCCGCTTCTTCCCTGTGTCCTGTCCATGTGCTCTGTTTCGCCGCTTCCCCGAGGCAGCTCGACCGTGCGACAGCCTCGTGTTTGCTGTTTTCCCGACGGAGCTGTCATCGCTGCCCACATTCGCTGCCGTGTGTCCGGCAGTGCCCGCAGCCCCAGCCTGCCCACAGCAGCCGCAGCGATCCCACAGTGTGCCCGTAGCCACAGCACCGTGTTCTCCGCCGACGGGAGGGACACGCAGCCGCTGCTGTTTGGAAATCGCGCCCAGCCTGTCCCGGGAGCCGCGCAGGCTCCTCGCGGTTCGCAGCACACACACACACACTCCTTCTGCCGAGCTGACATTCCCGGGTACCCGGGGTACAGCGGTAACAATCTGTCTGCTGTTCTGTCTCTCTCCGTTTCTCCTTTTCCCTCTTTGTTCCCTTTTCTATCCCCGCTTGGTAGGAAGTGGTAGGAACACTTACCCTTCTTTATCAATAAACAGTTCTCAGATATAATATTGCCGTGTTTGCGCTTTATTTTTTTTGTCCAAGAAATCTATTAAAAGAATCCTCCCCGACTCCCTCTTTTCAAGCAGGACGGCACACCGCGTCACCCCGAATGGATAAGGATCAAGGTATCATAAATAGCAGGCAATAGGGGCACCAGACACTGTGGCTCAATCTACTGGAATTATTTAGGTTTTTAAGGTCTCTAAAAAAAAAAAAACCCTTTTCTCCCTCAGCCAAGCCCATCACCTCCTATATTCTTCCCTCTTTGGCCTAAATATCTTAGGATCAGTTTGCATGTTTGCTCTGTACAAGCAGGGCAGCTGCATCCAGAACATTTTTGCCTATTCAGGGCTTTTCTTCTTTCCAGTTCAAAATTTTTCTCCTTCATTTAGCAAGTCATTTAAGGGAAGCATAGATGTRAGGGTGTGCTTGCCTGCTTATTGTATGTACACGACAGAGCGCTTATATAATTTTTGAACATTTACTTGCTCACTGATCCTATAGAAGATAACTGCACCTGACATTTTGTATTTCCATGCTAGTTGGGTTTCTGGAAAAACCTTTCAAGTTCATTAACATGAAAATGACAGGAGAAATTCCTGTGGTTCTTTTCCCCCTCAAGTCTCTGCAGTAAAAGAACATCATGTACTGCTTTGTTTTTCAGGTTGATGGTTTCCTGACACTTCTCTTTGGCCTGGCTAGCATTAATACCCTGACAGTGATCAGCGTGACACGCTATATCAAGGGATGCCATCCTGAGAGAGGTAAGGAATGAAGGCAAGCCCAGTTCTGCCTTCACTGAGCCTGGTACAAATCTGTATTTCTCTCAGTCACAGGCTATATTAAATATCAATTTAATGCCTTGAAAACCAGGACAAAACACAGTCATTTACATGACAAACATGTTTTCTTAGAGTCCTTCAGCGTTAATTCCAGTAAAAGCCAAATTATTACAAGTACACTCAGGTCAACATGGGTTAATTCATCCTTGTGCCAAAGATACCACAGGTCCTGCTGACTCTCTGTATTCCTCAAAAGATTACTTTACCTCCTCTGAAGTGATACATTGTTGTCTGGATCTCACTGAAACAAATTTCATCTTCTATGAGATGATGTTTGGGAAGTTTCTGGTCAAGGATCAGATCCCTCATTCAGAAGGCTGTCATCCATATATTTTCATTTTTCAGGGTGTTTTGCCAGGGTTTGTGCACAGCAGGCATCATGGATTCCTTTAGATGGCACTGGGAACATTCAGWCTGCAGCTCTTTCCTCCAGCTGCTGTAGCTCTGCCATCCCCTCGTGCCTGTCCAGCTTCCCTTGGGCATTTTCGCACCATGTGAGATGAAAAGTGCTCCTACCATCCCCAGAACTGACCACGACCCAGCTCTGCCTGTCTAGTCCCTGTCTCCCACCTGTCTCCCAGATCTGCAAAGCATCGTCACCACAGTTTTGTATCCACACTTGTTCCTGCTCTAGTGGCCTGTTCATCTGTAGCCTGAATATCCCAAACAACCCCATTTCATTACTCTCTCAGCCACCTGAAAAATTTTACTCACCACTCTGTTTTTTTTAAACTTGTTTTTTTTTTTTTATTGACTTTTGGTATAAGTGCCTCKGTGAAGATATATGATTGTCCCTCTGTACAAACCTTTCCACATTTCTGCCCTGTGAAGGCCTCACCAACAAGTCCATACAGACATGCCATCATCTACCAATTTCYCTTCATGCCTCTTTATATCACCACTCTCACCCCAGGCACACTGATTCACTGAATCAATAGAAACTTCTTCACCATTCATCCTGGGCCTCCYGCCTGCTCAAAATTTTGACTCCCACTGAAAGCCTTATGTAATTTCTCTTCTGTATACCCACACCTACTATAAATTATCTCCAGTCTTCTTTTCACTGATCTCTGGAYAGTGTATGATCAATTTTCATGCCTTTATTACAACTGGCTGGCACCATCTTTCAGGCAGGAGCCTATCAATGTCTGCAGTAAAGCTTGTGTAAATACATGGGATGCATCATAWGAGTTTTCCTCTTTAATAGCATGAGCAGTATTTGCTGTGAAAAGAACTTCTGCAGGGAGGTATTTATTTCCACAGGAAGTTCTTCTGCAGTTTGATGTAATGATAGACTTGTTGAAGTTAACTTTCAGCCCAAACTGCTGCTGGAGCTGGTAGAAGTTGGCTGTGATGYAATTCTGCATCTTCTATTCATTACATGCTAAGAAGTCATATTTAAAACCGACATTTCTCTTTTGTGAAGCTGTACCACCTATCCATCTGAGGGTGTGCATAACTTATGTTTGAATCTCAAGCAAGTACCCAATATAATTAACTTTACAGAAATGTTRAGGAATAGAAATAGAAAAAGAATGCATAAATATTTCCCACATAAATGAAGCAACAGCAGGACAGATTGAATCATTTCTATCGAATGACCAATATAGTCTGGGCTGTTTTCTCCTTTTCATCAGGGAAAAACCTTGAAGTGAGTAAGAAAATCCCCTGAATTTAGATTTGTCTGTTTATTTCTATGTAAAATATAACTGTTAGCTGCATGTTACGAAATTTCAAAGCATAAGTTTAACACAGAATTTTCTTATTCCACAGTTCTCAACAGTCATTGTCTCCTGCTTAAAAAACATTAATTTACCCTCTACAATGATAACACAAGCCTGACAGATACTTTCCAAATGAAGCTTTTTTATGAATATGCATTTATTTCTCTCTATATTTAATACCTGGGTTTTTTACTTATTAGCTGCTGGTATAGTAGTGCATGTAACTTTCAGAGATATGTTCGCCTTTCCAAGTACTGTTTTCTGACCCAAGCATGCCATTGCAGGTCACTGCATCAGCAACAGCAGCATGTCGGTGGCTCTGGTCCTCATTTGGGTGGCAGCTTTCTTCTGGTCTGCAGCTCCCTTGYTTGGCTGGGGCAGCTATACAGGTAACAGGTATCTTCCAATTGTGCTTTCTGGCACCTCTCCCCTTAACAAAGATGCTTACCTCTTTTTCTTGTTGTTTGTGATAAACCAGACCAATTATCAGCAGAACTGAGAAAATCATTCACCATATGTGACGTAGACACAGGGTGTTGCCTGCTTTGGTATCACCTATAAAGAGATTTTTTTTAAGATATCACAGGAAAGACTTGGACCAAGTGCATATTGCCTATAAAAAAAAAGGGAGGCCAGAAATATTTGGCATGGTTAAGCTGTGAGATAAAGAAAACTATTAAAAGACATTCTTCAAAAACTGTCAAGATTAGGAAACTRGAAAATAACACAAGTTCCAGCACGTTAAACTTGAAACTATAATAAGACAAGCCAGAAAGATTTGGTAGAACAATTTGTTGAAAATATGAAAGCATACATAGCAAAAGAACTAAAAAATGTTGGAAAGTTTGTCAGTCCAAGAAAGAATTAGRATGCAAGATGAGGCCRTATCAACAAGGGGGAGGAAAAAAAWGAAAAGTTTTGTATAGTGAACACTGCAGTAATTCAATGGCTAAGGGATATTCCTGGACCAGGAAATTTCTTCATGGGAGAAAGTTGGAGAAATTGTCTCAATATAAGCCTCTAAGAAATCAACAAAACAAATATCTAGGAACAAACAGTGGTGATACAGAAGTCCCAAAACCAGAAATCATGTGACTGACAATGTCCAGCAGTTACCTGTCTGGGTCCTCGAGGCCTCTGCATCCTTTGAGAAGTCATGAAATCTATGGAGACTTACTGAAGCCACTGTGGGCATATTTTCTCTTACTAAATATGTAAGCATTGAGGTATGTATGGACTCCTGAAGTAAGGGTGTGAGAAAAGCAGCCATTCCTAAGGTTGGTTAAATGTTCTATCCCTCACAAACCAAAATAAACACAGGACATTAGGTTCAGTGGACCATTGCTGTGAAACAAATTCAAAATATTTATTAGACTGTTTGAATTTTATGTCATATTTTTGCACTGTGGATGTGTCCTAAACATCAGTGTTTTGGACTGGTAATTTTTTGTGTATCTTCTGGTGATCTGTGTTCTTTTTGTGTTAATCTTACCAGCTYTTCATTTATAGAGCGACTTCTGATGTGTATTTTTGGCCTCAAACTGGAGCCAGGCACTTTTTGAGCAACACTGCCTTGTCAGGATATTCAAGTGCCCTATGGATCCTGTTTGTGCTTTGAATTCAATTCCTTGACAGTGGTTTTCGAGACTACTTCTAGGAGTACTTTCCCCTCCTGAGACTCACAGTAATTTGGGGTTCCTGGGTTRTCTGTGTCCCCACACGCCTCCAGTGAGGGCACCCATGGAGATGTGGGAGCCCAGCAGTGCCAAGTCCAGCAGCAGAGCACAGCACATTGCAGATGGCTGCCTTGGACCTTTCACATCTACACAATATCTTCAGGGGCCTCCAGCATCCCACTGATTTTTGGGAAAGACACTTCTTTGTGCCACTGAGGAGGGGGAAAACATAGCTCTGAATTCTGACTTGTGGAAAATCTGCAGGGTGTTCTTTTCCTGTCATCTGGAGGCTGGTGTCATATTTCAGTCAAAGGTTTTCAAAAGCAGAAACCCAGAATTAAGCCAGATTTTATGGTTATATTTTAGAATCTTGAGGTCTACTGACAAAAAAGGCAAAGTAGAGAAAAATCTATTTCTATTACAGAACACATTCAGGCAGCAACACCTAGAGCTTTAGTGATAAAAATAYCAAGCCTCTTTTTGATGAGAATCATAAAAGAGATTTTAAGCTTTTGCTCATTTAATTCATCCTGGTTAAATCTCCTATCACCCTTGAGGAATTAAGGGATTTTTTTTTTCTTCAGAATTACCTCTGGATGTTAGGGAGAGATCTGCTGCTAAATCATGTAGTCTTCACCTGTACTGAATCTCCAGGACCTGTTAATACTTGACTCACATAATTTTGATTCATGCTTCATTTATTTGCAATTAAATTTGTTGCCAGAGCTGTCAGAAAAAAAAAAAAAAAAAAAAAAAAAAAAAAAAAAAAAAACAAAAAAAAAAAAAAAAAAAAAAAAAAAACCCCTCAACATTTTCCACTCAAAAAGAAAAATATTCAATTCACAATCTATGGAAAAACCTCTAATGTTATAAAATGTAAGTTTTCTATCGGACATCTTTACAAACGCATCAGAGGATCTAAAGAAGTCAATTGTTATTTATAAAAGTGTTTGAGCMAGAGGCTGCACATTATTCCCACTGTCTTTTCCTCAAGTACCTGATCAGCTAGTGCCTCACAAGCAGGTAGACCCTTCAATCTGCCTGGCTTCATTTTTAAAAGTGCTCCAGGGCTGTGGGTTTCCCATTTATCAAAAGGTCTCATGGCTAAGTATTTTCATGTTTTCTCTATTCATAATGTTTATTATTAGCTTTATCAATTTGGTCTCATGGCTCTCACTGCAGTAGAAGTTCCATTGTCTCAAGAAGCCTCAATATTTTTATTTCCTAATTAGTTATGTAAGTAATTGTGATTTCTYACATTTGGCATACTTCTCTGGAGTTCCTTGTTGCACCATTTCAGTGCTCATCTTGGGAAGTTATTGTGTAGAGTATTGCAACAAATAAGAGTAGGTATCACTCAAGGATATAAAACTTTTTTATATATATAAAGTGTCACAATTTCCTATCCTGAATCAATTGTTTATGAATTATGGATTTACACTGGAAATACAGACCCAATGGAATGATAATATGCATTAAGATTTGTCACAGTCTAACTGGTCTTGAAAAATTGTTTATGTAGGAAGTAATGTCCCGTCTCATTAAATTAGAAAGATCAATCCATTCTGTATCTTACCAGAAGAAAAATTTGGCATTTTAACTAATGAAGGATCTGCTCAAAAGCAGATAAATATTCTAAAAATGCTAACCAACATATTCTTGCTTTCCAGATCGCATGTATGGCACATGTGAGATTGACTGGGCAAAAGCCAACTTCTCTACAATCTACAAGTCCTACATMGTCTCCATTTTTATCTGCTGTTTTTTCCTGCCTGTCACAGTCATGGTCTTCTCCTATGTGTCAATTATCAACACTGTCAAACTAAGCCATGCATTAACAGGACTGGGTGATCCCACAGACAGACAGAGGAGAATAGAGCGGGACGTCACCAGGGTGAGTTTGGGAATCACGTTGGGTGGGATTTATCCCCATGAAATTTGTCTTTCCAAAAACTCGTCTCAACTAAAACAGAAGTGAACAAAACCAGTCAATTGCATTTTATTTCTTTATTGCCTCTAGTGACAGAGTCTGAACTCAGTGAAAAATATGAGGTCTGTTCAAAATTTCTGCTGCATCAATTGGTTAATATTGGTGCTACATCACATGTGAAAGATAATCTAAATATAATTGGTATAACCAACAGCACAAAACCCAAATATCTGAGCTGGCAAATGTTCTTTCCTGTCAGATATTACGTTACTTCTGAACATGCTCAGAAGTTAGAGTGGAGATTTCAGTTTACTCACTGTTCAGTCAAGTCTACCTGAAACTTTCTTTATCCATATAAACATATGGGAATATAGCTGTTCTCATTCCATTAGATGAGACATTTCTCAGCGTCACCACCATGCTAAAATTCAATATATAGCTCCTAGATCTGCATGGCTGCATCAAAGTAAACCATTTTCCTGCCCATATTCTCCTGTAAGCCATACCCTCAGGGCAATCTGGGCCTTTCCCTTCCAGTGTTTTGCTTCCCTGACACAGTCTTCCAGAACAGATTTAAGACTGTTCCTCTTCCATCTTTCAGGTTTCTATTGTCATTTGCACAGCCTTCATCATTGCATGGTCGCCATACGCCGTCATCTCTATTTGGTCTGCCTACGGTCACGCTGTGCCCAACCTCACCAGCATCCTTGCCAGTTTRTTTGCTAAGTCTGCTAGCTTTTACAACCCCATCATCTACTTYGGGATGAGCTCCAAATTTCGGAAGGACATTTTCATCTTGTTCCATTGTGCCAAGGAAGTCAAGGACCCTGTGAAGCTCAAACGTTTCAAAAACCTCAAACAAAAGCTGCCACAGCCTTCTCAGAAAGATGAGAARTATGCAGCAGAAATGCACCCTGCACCCAGCCCTGATTCCGGGGTGGGAAGTCCAACCAACACCCCACCTCCAGCAAACAGGGAAGTGTATTTTGGTATTCTCGATACACCATCCAATAACCCTAATATCGAATGTGATMGATTGTAAGTTTTGTGGCTGCTTTATGCACACACTTTGTGTTCAGGAAGATCCTCTACAGAGCAGTGCTTGARTAATTTACTAATTCCCATTCCATCTGTTTTTTGCTGAAGCACTGATGACTACACAACTAAAGCAAATCAGATGGTAAAGTGGTATTTTCCTTCTGTGTAGGTACAAAATGCTACAAAGAACATTACAATGTGGGCAGCACACCCAGTGCCAGAAACACTTGATTTACACATGCATGCAGGAAAAGAAAGACTGACTTCAGGAGACCAGGCATTAGCTAGCAAAAATAACTGATAGGTTCCTGTCCAAATTTGATCACTTCCAGACTGCATTTCCAAATACGTCTTTTGCTCTTTAACAGTCACAGCCACAGATGATTGTTTTAACTCTGTGGTGCTGAGGCTCTTCTCTTCAGCCGTGGCTKTAGGAGAAGATGGACCCTGCTGAGACTGCCATGGAGCTGGTGCAGCTCCAAAGGCTGTAAGATGGTGGAAAAAAGCCAAGTTCTCCCTGCAAGATACCCTGGTGTGCCCTCCATTGTGCTCCCAGGCCCCACAAAGACCTCATAGAAGTGTTTCTGATCACAGGATCATAGAACAGTTWGTATTGGAAGGAACCYYRTAGATCATCTGGTTCCARCTCCCCTGCTGTGGACAGGGACACCTTCCACTACRCCARGTTTCTCGAAGCCCCATCCAACCTGGCCTTGAATGCTCCCACGTATGGAGCACCCACAGCTTCCCTGTGGGCAGCCTGTTGCAGTGTCTCACCACCCTCACAGTAAAGAATTTCTTSCTAAGATCTAATCTAAACCTACTCTCTTTCAYTTCAAAGTCTTTCCCCTTGTCCTGTCACTTGTAAAAAGTCCCTCTCCTGCTTCTTGTAGTCTCCCCTTACATACTAGTAGGCTGCTGTAAGGTTTCCCCAAAGCCTTCTCCAGCCCAAACAGCCCAAACTCAGCCTGTCTTCATAGATCCCCTTCAYAGGTCATCTCCTGACAGCCCGTGCCTCACTGTGTGTGTCCATGCAAAGAGTAGGAGCTGTAGTAACTTGAAAATTCCAGTCTGGTGTTTTCTAGTCACTGGAGTCTGAGCAGCAGCCTCACTTTTCCTCATTGGCTTCAGAACCATCTCCACCTCCCCTGACCTTCCTGGTGAGCGGGGCATTCTGATTCAGGAGCRCTGGCCTTTGATTTTACTGATCTGTCTCCAAACTGATTGCTTTTCTACCTTTCTATTAAGGTGGAGCAAGAGATGTGCAGGCAATGAAACCAAAACTGACCCTTAGGTTTTAAGAGTACTGATGAGGTGGGTCATCAGAGCTATTTACAAAATGTAATCCAACATTCACTGCTGCTTCTAAAGAAAGTGTTGCTACCTGYCTACAGGTAAAAAGTGAATTTTGAGGTAAAAGTTAGTAGCAACAAMGGATAGTGATTTAAATGGCTATGTTGTGGGCCCGAATCAGCAGCCAGACTACCAGATGTTACAATATCCAGTTATACCACCAATATAATATTCTGTATAAATATATAGGTATATGAAAAAATAGAATCAAAATGTCTCCATAATTCCCCACCTTGTAAATTAACTGCATATTCAAAGACTACTTCTAAAATGTCTCTGTGTTAACCATGGAAATTGTGGGTTCATTTAGTACAAGTTAAACAGGGGAAAAATGAGGAAAAAAAAAGARGAAAAAAAAGAAGAAAAAACCAGCAACAATCTTTGCTAACCTCTGCTATTCATGAATTTTTTAAATCTTGCTGTCTGGGTGTGCYGAAATGTAGCTGTCTTGCAAAAATATGCTCTTTCAGATGTGTTTCTTGGGAAAGTTACAAAGAGAGCCCACCTCTATTTCCCCCATTGCTCTATTTGTTTTGAGAAAATCACCTGTGTTTTGAAGTTAAAAACAAATAAACATTACAAGCAACACTGGGGAACTGTTCTTTCTTTCATGGTCACAGATCTGAACTACAAGAGTATTTATTTTTGTGGAAAATTTTGAGATGGATGCTATTTTATTACCATAAATTAAAAGCAAATAAGTAAACAGTTTGCTTCCAGATAAAAGCTTATGCTGCAGCTGCAGAAATAGATGAAACTGTTTAGGGCAAAATCCTGTAACCGCTGGAGGAAGCCAGTCTGGGYTAGCCAAAGCTAGCATGAAGTTTTGAAAGCTTTTAAGTGTAGCACAAAATCCACCTTAGCAATCATGATGGGCTGAAACTTCTCACTGCTCAGAGTGCTTGGGTTTTSCTCCATGGAGAGAGCAGTGTTGTGTATCCCCACTGCATTCCCAGAGACAGCTGCAGCCACAGGTGTGCCGGACACCTGCCCAGAGGCACGCTGGGGCCATCGGTGACAGCCTGGCTTTTAATCTCTATTTCTRCTAATTTTCAGATACCTAGAGAAAAGTCTTGCCCTGCTGCATTTTTTGATCTGCAGGATTCAGACTGACACAGAAGGATGTGAAAAAAGCAAGGAGGAAGGCAGAGCACAAGGCCATTTCCAAGAGGGTCCCCAAACTCAGCTGAAATCTCTAGCAGCACCAATCTGGCAGAAGGCYGTAGGCCAACCAATCCTACCATTTTTGAAGGATGATGTCAGCATTTTCTGTCTTGTTCCAGCAGGATCAGCGACAGAGTTCTTACCCTAGATGCAAGGAACCCACCCAGAAACTCCCTGCTAGCTGCTCATTATTCTTTTCCGTAATCACAGCTTTTTGACATTGCTAAAGCACCCTGGCAAAAATGAAGTGCCTGAGCATAATGAAGTCACCTTGAAGAATGCTTGAAGCCCTCAAGCCACCCTTTAAATTATGCCTTTAGCTACTCTACATATTCATTTCCAGCCATTTCCCAATTGTTTTGATTAGCTATTGATTAGCACACTCGGCAGGTGAGTTCTTAATGGCCACATCATTCATGTGTATCAAAATCTCATCAGATCTTACTTGATGACTTCTTATTATCAATATTATTCATAATTATCAACATATCAGTATTATACCAAAATCACTGCAGTTATTAACCATTAAATGCAGTTATTAATRCTCACATGTACAACTTGGCCTTGCAAGTGTATTACCAACATCTCTGTCACTGACACAACCCTTTCACTGGAACTACAGGGTTCAAACAATTAAGTTAATTCAAGACTACTTCTATTCAATTTCCACATTTAAAATAGCCTCTTCTGGATAGGGGAGAGGGGACAAATTATCATAATCCTTTGTTTATTTATGCCAAGAAAACCTTTTGGGTCCACATTTCCCCTGCTAGCATTTTTGCCAAGCTGAAAATCCTTCCGGATGTTGGCACATTGAAATACATAACAGCATTTCTTAATAGCTTTGACATTTCTAATGCAAACATGAATAGCTTGAGTGTGTAGTTGGAGGGAGTGGGATAAGTGGGATAGCCTGCTCCAGTCCAGTCCCTGTTCTCWGGGCTGTTATGCATTTTTATCTAATGACTCACATACAAGAGTTTCTTGTAGCAGAGACCAGAAAACAAGAAACCCTCCATCCCCAGTTAAGACAGTGATTTTATTACTGTGTGAACTACTCAGGCTTGCACCCCCTTACAGGCTCTATCTCTTCACCCTGTCAGTTCTTCATTCTTGGCTGCACAGACTGACATAGAAAGAGGGATCTAGAAGAGTGCCCATCCAAGCATGGCCCATGGTTTAGCACTTTCCTCAGGAGAGACAGATGGAGACAAAATGCCTTCCTGAGGATAGGGTTCAACAAGAGCGTTGCTCTCCTGCTACCCTGGTGAATAGTTTCACCTTGGGCAATAATGGAAAGAGTTGGTAACACTGCCTTGGCTCTGTTCTCAAGCCAGCCTGTCAAAGCAGGYTCTCTTGCAATGCTGTGAATGTCCCTGTGCCTGCCTCTCAAATTGCTGAAAGCCTGGAGTCCCAACCTTCTCAGTAAATAACAAAGGCAAAGGGTTTTTGCAAGCACTTCAGGAACTCTGCAGACCAAAGTGAAGGTACCTGCAGRGTAAAATGTGTCTGTGTTTAGTTTTGGTCTGAAGTGACTAATTCCTGTCTGCAGCAGACTCCACAGTAGCTGGCCCAGAATCCCTTCCTGCATTGATGATGTAGGAATGTGAAAAGCTACAATCTTGTGCAATTGGGAAAAAATACCTCTAAGGTCCTCATGGATCAGCATATATTCCTGCTTCCTGGGAGATGGCAATTGGGTGATTCTAGATGAAGAAGGCTAAAACTGAAAATGTGATCTTTGGAGTACTACTGTATACAAGTACTACTGGATACAAGTACACACAGATCCTGCAAGCAGCTTTGTGCCTAGAAGACTCTTAAAAAGCTTCATGTAGCCACACTCAGATGAAAAGAGGTAAGTGAATTGCATTGACTGCAGGAGGGAGGAGAAGCCCATCATCTGGACCTGTGCTTTCCTCTGTAGCTTTGTATACCCATGCGTGTATTTAACAAATACTTGTTAAAGTACTTTCTTTTCTGGGTGGGATTATTTTTGTAGCATCTTGAAAGAGAAGCAAGACTGAAAACATCTTGATGTGCAGGAGAAGCACAAGAATAAATATATGATTCAAAGGAAGCCCAAATAGTACTACAGTAGGAACAYAGAACAATAGAAAAATACTAAATGGAATGTGATAAGCCCATTGCTAGTAGTAAAAACAGGGCCATGCTGAATAATAAAAATAAAAAGAACTACCAGCTGTCTGTGCCAATAATCATCTTCTCTGATGCTCAGTGAATGAGGCAAAAGCCCTCTGGGGATAACAAAACATACAGCATTTAATTATGTAATAGGATGTAACCTAGTAAAAGGAGAGTGGAAGGACTTAGAAAAAACACTGCAATAAATGCCCTCCCTCACTGATATCTGACAGCCTTCAGTAGCCTTTGACACTGTGAACCAGCCAGCCTGGTTTCTGGAAAGAACCATTGCTAGAGCAAAGCTCGGATGGTCCTGGAGGGTGCACAAATTGCCAGAGGCACATCTGCTGTGTCCAGCACAAGGTCACTGCAGGCTGCCCAAGCACAAGGCACCTCTGTGTGTCACATCTGCCACAGTGTCTTGGATTGATTTTATGATAACACTCTATTCCTATAGTCCKTCTGCTTGTATGCCCAGAAGTTGTCTGTGCCTTTAAATCTGACCCAGAAGAAGGGGCAGAGGCGGTGCATGCAGTTTAAAAGCCGGGGCTGCCGCACAGCCRTGGGCTTTTGGGAGCTCAGCTCAGCGCCACAGGAGGTTCTGCTCAGTGTGTGCAGCGGAGTTAYGTTGTTGCCATTTAGCTAGCTCAGGTTTGTTAGCTTGGGCAAACMGTTTTCCCTGAACTGCCATCCCCTCTCTGTGGCTCCCGTGATTTTTTTTCTTCTGGAGCAATTCGGCAGCCAGTGGGGGCAAGTGGCACCATTCTGTCTCATCCCAGATTCCAGAAGAAGCCAAGCCAGCGACAGAAAAGCACACCGAGCCCTCTGTTTTATCCACCATGGGGAGAGGACTGCCATCAGGTTTTTCCACTGTTGCYGGAGTGCCACGTGGAACTTTTTCTTTTGTTTCTTTTTCCCAGGGACAGGAGCTGCCATCTTTTTCTCCGTACCACATGGCCGAGCGACTGTGGGGGGAAGGAGCGGCATGCTTTCCTGGACTTTTAAATACCTAACAGTTACTTTTTTTCTGTGTCCTGTGGGCACTGTGTTTTGTTAATAAACTACTTCTTTTCTCTTCACTTTTGCCCGAACATCTATTTCATATTGGTGGGAAAAAAATTATCGATTTTTTCACTTCAGAGGAAACATTTAGTCTGTAATAATGTTTTTTTTTTTCTCTGAAAACATTGTTTCATACCGAGACACATAGTGTTTGCAAAATGAAGTGCCAAGACAAGAATAATATCTGGCAGCACAAATGAGAGCTTGAGCAGCTCTTTGCAATGTGACCTGGCAAAGCCTTATCATGTGCCAAAGATAAATTTCTAATGGATTTATTTCATATTAATGTCCATAGAGTGGATTGGGAGAACTCAGGACATGCTTTGCAGCACTGGCAAACTGGTGTGTGAACTGAACAGCACTGACTTCTCTGAGAACAAGCTACCCAGTCTTGAGATATAACATGTACCCTATACAGAAATTTAAAGGGAATARAAAATAGTCTTTAGCTCATCCTTGACTGATACTGTGTCACCTGACAATCCAGCCCTCAGCTTCCTTTGTGTGGATCAGCAATTTGTGGCAACCAGCCTAATTGTGTGTCCTATCAGAAAAAAAATCATCCCAGGCAAATGACCAGTTCAAGAATTTGAAAGTTTAAGCTCCTGAAATGAAACCAATATTACCCCACAATTTKGAGGAGTAATTACCAGACCATTCCACATCCTTGGAGTCATGGCAAGGGAAAACATTCATTTTGGAAAGTGGATACACCTTATTCTTTGAAAGATGCTATACATTCTTCACAAGAAATTCTTAATTATTTTGACTTCTGGAGGAAATGAGAGCTTTTACAAGAGATGAAACACTTGGACTCAGGAAGTGTTGGAAAATGTGGGCTGTGAGAAAAGACCTGGCCAGCACCAGGATAGCTAAACAGGCATGTATGCCGACAAAGGAGCCAAAAAGCTTGACATCAGAAATTAAAATAGGTAAGAGGAAGGCTCTATCAATTCCTGGGCTGCAGCAGTGTTTAGCACACTTGAGTCTTCCTCAGGTGAGTTTAGACCTCCTGTTTGTTTATGCCCCACTCACCAGTTCTCTTGGTTGTTGGTGCCCACCCCACTCTGTTGATTCTCCACAACCTGAGAAGTCTTGCAGTTCCCCTTTTCCAGACTAACAGAAATCCCATGTTCCAAGCTTCATGTTTTCAACTTGTTTAATTGGCACATTCCATAATAACCCAATGTGCATTATTGTCAGGTGCTTTGGCAAGAGATGAGGAAGAGCACAGCCAACAGTCAGAAAGCTAGCAGGGGTGAGTACATTACCAAAACATTTTCTAATAAGAATTCTTACTATGAAGAGGGAAAATTTTGCCAAATGCTTTTTCTCCCCCAACCTACAATGAAAATGGAGGGACACTATGGAATAGCAAAATGGGGAGCCCCCACAAGGTTAACTCCTACCTGGTTCTTCTACAAAGAGCCCTTTAAACCTTTATCATATTAGCAGAAAAGGTCTAGCATACACATCTTATTTTAATCACTACTGAGAGTAATCTCCCTGAACTTCTCCTGCACGATGTGGATTTTGGGCTCTYCTTCCATTTGCAAGTGTATGCAATAGAAATGAAGCAAACAACATTATAGTTATATAGTTATATTGCTACAATCCATATCTGAAATAGTATTTCTGGCCCTATAAAAGTATAGTGTCCAAATAAGACCCACTCAGTAAATCTGTTCACTAATGCTTCCATCTGCAAAATCTGGAATAGTACTTCAGCAAGTTCAGTTGTAGTTCAGTGGGCACAGTCAGGTCTAAGGATGCTAAACATATGGTCTCTCAGCTGTAGTTCCCAAAGGTTTTGATGAAGATGACATGCCTCAGCTGCCTCTAATCCTGAAGGATTTGATTGCTTTCTGAGTAGCAAAATGTACCCAAAGAACTTCTGCCATTAAAATAACCAAAAAAAAACCCCAGGTTTATCATACTTTTTTAATCTAGTAAGTGAAGTAAAAACTAGCTATAGTCTGGGCAGTTGCGGTCATTAACAGTGTTGAAATTATTTTCTCTGCTTAACCACAGCAGAAGGTTTAGCTCATCTGTTGGCCTTACAGATGTACAGCATCTCGCTGACCTACCTGACCTGTCCACCACCCTTACCTGCAGATGACAATAGGAAACCCTCATTTTTGAACTGAGCATTTTCCTTTATTWGTTTAAGGTCAACACAGCCAAGACAGCTTTTCCAGACACCCCACAAGAAAACCAGCTCATTCCTGTTGGTCTGTAAATCCCTGTATTAGCAGTTACAAACAGAGGATGAACAACCAGACCAGGTAGTAAGGGAAAATGCTTTCCATCTCTGGCTGCCATCCAGGTGTCCTTCCATGACACCTGGATAAACCCAGCAAGGATTAAGTACTCTCAGCAGGGCCAGGAAACCGGCCTGGTCTGTGTRGCTGGCCTCCCCCCTCAGCACTGCTTTGACGTATGCACAATTATTTCAGRCTTTGTTAACCAGGCGTGGGTCAATTTGACTTCCTCAGCAAAAAGCTTAAAAAACAAATAATCCAATTAATGGAAGAAGCAGAATGTAAAAGTGTTTGGAAAGGGCTGGAAATGCCAAGAGGAGCAGCTGGCASGTCTCTGGTGGGACATCTCCCTCCAAACAAGGTCACACAGAAACCCCTTGTTAGCGCAGCRGGGATGGCAGCGTGGCTGCTCTTTGAACCCCGCAGTCCTCAGGACCGTGACACATCCCTGAGGCTCAAACCAATACAACAAAGCCCCGTGTGCCATGAAGACATGCAGGCATACAGATTTGCAGTTAAATCAACTGCAGAGACAAATGCTAGCAATTGTCAGTGCTGCCCACTTCCGATCCTACGACAACATCTCAGCAAGAGCTTTGTATAAAACTTCTCTCCAGCTCATCAACCCAGCCTTCATTAGGCAGCAACAAAGAAATGTCACAAGTTATTGAAGAGTATATCTTTAGCCCTGAAATGAGTGTTTGTGCTTTAGCTGAGGTGGGAGAGGGGAGTGGGAAGAGGAAGRTTGAGAAGTGTTCACAGTTATTCACATTGCAGCCGTGGATAATATGTGTAGGGCTATTCATTCAAAATGTCTTTGATAATGGCACTCAGCTGCAGAAATCCCTAAATATCATTTAGAGAGAGAGACAACTCCTCTGCTGGGCTGGAATAATGAAAATCTAGGGCTTTGGTTCAAATTCCTTGTACCACTTCTCCAATCCTCAGCCTCACAGTGCAAAACCTTGTGATAGAGAAGCTGTGCAGCTACAACAAACTACAACAACTATCCCATCATGGATACCTTCTTTCAGAAAGGGTCACMACAAATATTATCCTTTGCAAATCCAGGATGAAATTACCCCTAGCCAYAAGTAACAACTCAACTTTGGTTGAGAAATTTTAGGATATCACCAGGCCTGTAAGATTTGTTGTTGATGCACTGAGGAAAAAGCTGTTGGCTAACCTGAAAGCTACATTGGTTCCTACCTTGGGTTCCTACCCAAGAGCCAGGGTCATGCCTGCAGCCTCCCTACAGCTTCTCCCCACAGTGCTGAAGGAAGGAGAAACAGAGATCATCAGAGAGGAAACATCCCCTCTCCCTTCTCCATCATGCCCTTTCTTACATGTTTATGTCTRTCTCTTGGAGCAGGGGTACAAAATATCATCCCTTTTTATCCTAGAGATAAGAGACAGAATTCCTATTCTCTTGGAAGCAACAGCAAAATGATTAATTGTAAAGACATTGTCTGCAAGGTSTTAGGACAAGGCTGAGTTACAGAACATGTGAAATGTTGAGAAAGGAGAACACCAAGACCGGGTGCTTGGGTACTGCAAGATAAGGTCAGTCTCTCTTATCAAAATTCTTTTGCACAAAACTGTTCCCAAGCTTTTTGAAGTTTTGTGGATTAGAAACAATAGGCACACTGATAGCAGGAATTCACACACTCTTCATCAGCTGTTTATGGCACAGAACCTCATAAAACATGCACACACCACTTCCACTCTCCCACTGATGACATGCCTGAGACAGSTCTTGGTCCAGCCAGTTGTTTTCCACTCCATAAAGCAGCTGATGGCARAAGTGAGGATGGTGCAGATCTCTTCTGAAATACCAACCCAAGCACCAATTCTTAGTTCCTAAGTTCCCTYGGCTTCATGCCAGCTGACTCCATGGGCATTCACTCACACTGTCACGATTTCCTATGGAAGAAACACCAAAGACATTACAGAATTTTTTTTAAACTCTTAAAAAAATAGAAAAATAAAGAAAGAAATAAATGAAGTCTAGCATTTGTACCACTTTCCTCAGTTACAGGTRTTGCCAAGCTCTTGATCTCTCTTTTTTTGAGCACTTCTTGTTTGTACATCTTCATTTGCATGAACCACTCTTGTAGAAGAGCAGATGTGATGATGGGAAAACCTGCTGTGCAGCGTTTTGAATTCAACGTATCTGTTGCCTTCTATTTCTTGTATCCTTAGCAGACACCACCCTGATTTTGTGCCCCAACTCTGTGGCCTTCAGGAAGTCCAGCTTTGGAAATGTGAAACAAGCAAAACAGGGAGTTTACTCAGAACTTCCCATAGCTAGGCAGARTTGGCAAAATGCGTCATTCACGGTAACACTAATTCCTTTCCCCATCCCTGCATGTGAAAAGAAACAAATGAAGCAACAGACTAAACAAAAAAAAAAAACAAAACAATTACTTACTGCAAATTAACCCCATTTATTTATCACATACAAATCAGGACTTGTTTCAGTTTTCTCACTCATTCTTGTAAATTGACATTTTCTTGATGATTAAATATATTCGCTCACTGGGGGTAAAAAAAAAAATGGAAAGCTGTAAAGCATTAATTCTCTGAAGACCAAAGACATTCACTTTAGAGCAGCAGAATCCTTGAAGTGCAATTTCCCTAAAAATCAGTGTTTGCTTAGCTGGATTAGAATAGTTGGATGGAAACAATAATAGTTAGCACTTGCAGGTTCTTTACAGGCTTTCTCTTACTCTGCCACAGAGGAGACAAATTGAGCCTCTGTTGGCTCCTGTCAGGTAACTCCTCTAAGTGATATATTCAGTATGTACATATATATATTTATGAGCTGTCCCAATCCACCCAATGACAGCTGGATGGCAGACAGCCCGTGAGAAGGACATGTGAAAGGGCAGCTCCCCAAACACAGCTGGCTCAAGGCAGAGCCGCTGCCCCAGGAGCCRCGACAGCCRCTGTTTGCAGCTCACCTGGGCTGGKGKGGGGCAAACAGCTGAGGCCAGCAGGGAGCTGTAACACAGGTTACCATGTCATATTTCACATTGCAGCTGGCACAGCTTGGCTTCCTCCTTCCTTGGCTCGCTCAGGAGGGGAACACACCRTTTTAGGAGTCTCTGCAGGCCTGGCACCTCCTGCTCTTACACTGGCATGATTTAGGATTGTCTCCTCTGCTCCCTCTGCAAGTGCATGACACAAYGCACAATGCACAACGTGCCAGGTGTATTTCTTGCTGATCAAAAATGTGTTTCACTTTAGGGTAAGGGACTCACAGAAACCATCACCAGCACTGAACAGCCTGAAATAARCTCACCATGCAGAGCTCAAACCAGCTTTGGGTTGCTCTGCCTTGGTGAGCTGTCAGTGGAGACACAAAGGAGCTGAACCAGGATCTGGATGCACCGAGATATGGTTGTGGCTGTAACTCCCCAAAATTAACACAACAGAGGCCTCACTCAGCTTTCATATGACCTTACTTTTCCCTGGCCTTCAGCCTAGGGCTTGTAACCCCTACCAGGATGCAACAAAACCCATTGRATTTTGCAAACCAAAGCCCAAGCCCTCATCCCAGCACAGGTCAGGGAGTTGCAGGGCTGTGGGTGAAGCAGCAGGGAACCTTTCCCTTTTGCCTGGTCCCGAGCCCCTCATTCCCCAGCACTGTCACAGCACGCGTCTTCAGAACCTGAATGACAAGGTGACCTTGTCACAGCCATGCTGGTACAAGGTGACCCGTCTGGTGGATGAGGGAAGGGCTGTGGATGTGGTCTCTCCAGACTTCAGTAAAGTATTTGATGCTGTCTCTCACTGGAAAAACTGGCTGCTCGTGGCTTGGACAGGTGGACTCTTAGATGGGTAAAAAAACCATCTGGATGGCCAGGCCCAGAGGTTTGTGGTAAATGGAGCCCAATGCACTTGGCAGTCAGTTCCTAGGGGTGCTCCCCAGGGCTCAGTTTTGGGGTCAGTCCYGTTTAATGTCCATAATGATGACCTGGACATGGGGATGGAGTGCACCCTCAGTGAATTTTCAGGTGACACTAAGCTGGGTGGGAACAYTGATCTGCCTGAGRGGAGGAAGGCTCTGCAGAGACCTGGACAGGCTGGATCCATGGGCTGAGCACAACAGCACGAGGTTCAATAAGGCRAAGTGCCACATCTGCACCTTGGCCACAACACCCCCTGCAGCACTACAGGCTGGGGGAAGAATGGCTTGAGGGCTGTCCTGCAAAAAGGGACCTGGGAGTGCTGGTTGACAGCTGGATGAACACGAACCAGGGTGTGCCCAGCTGGCCAAGAAGGTCAGTGGCATCCTGGTCTGTATCAAGGACAGTGAGGCCGGCAGGACCAGGAAAGTGGTGACCACAAGAAAGTGACCATCCCCCTGTACTCAGGTCATGTGCTGAGCAAGGTCTCACTGYRCTCAGTTCTGGGCCCCTCACTTTACAGAGGACATTGAGAGGCTGGAGAGGATTCAGCAGAAAGCAACAAGGCTCATAAAAGGATTAGCAAACATATCTTATGAGGCACAGCTGAGGGAGCTGGGTTTGGTTGGTCTCCAAAGAGGAGGTTCAGGTAGGATTTCGTTCCCACAATGGCCTGGAAGGACACTGTAGCGAGTTGGGGGCTGATTTCTTCTACCATGCCTGCAGTGAGAGGAGTGGAAGAAATGGCCTTAAGCTGAAACAGGGGAGATTCAGGTTTGATATTAGAAAAAAATATTTTCACCGTTAGGGTGGTCAGRCATTGGAAYACGTTGCCCACWGAGGTGGTGGAGTCACCATCCCTGGAGGTGTTTTAGWGGCACCTGGGTCACCCTGGGTGATGGTTTAGGGGTTTATTAGTTGCAGTGGTGGTGCTGGGTGGACAGCTGGACTTGATGACCTTAAAGGTCTCTTTCARTATTGACTGTTCTATGATTCTGTGACTTTATTGATGTGTGTGGGATGATGGGCATCCCTCACAGGGCTGGTAAACCCAGAACCTGTCT
>NW_026623251.1:4431014-4574933 GCF_030028575.1 Malurus melanocephalus
GAGCCCCATCCAGCCTGACCTTGAATGTTGCCAGGGATGAGGCATTCAACCACCCCTCTGGGTAACTTGTCCCAGAGTTTTAGCACTGTCATTATAGAAAACTTCTTCCTTTTACTTAATCTAAATCAACCTTTCTTCACTTTAAAACCATCACCCCTTGACCTACTGCAACAAGTCCTCCTAAAAAGTCTGTCCCTCTCTTTTCTGTAGTACTGAAAGTACTGAGAATAACTTCTCAAACTTGGTTCTGTAAGCTCTGCACTTTTCAGCTTTCTTTTCTGCAAAAGCTGCTTGCCTTTCTTTTCTTCTGATACTTTCTAAACGCATCCATGGAATTTAATTTTCTCTCCCCTGAAACTTTTTCATTTCCTTTCATTGTTTGCCCTTCTCTGAAAAGAGCTTTGAAAACCTAAGGTGGAAAATGTCAATTATTGAAATAGTTTGAAAGCATTTACAGTATTTTCCACAGTATAAAACACTCTGAGGAGTTAGTAAGCAGAAAATGTAGAGGCTTTCCTCTTACAGTTCTTTAGGAGATTTAATGATGGCAATTATAAGAATGCAAATGGTACTTCCAGCTATACTGTGCTTGTGACTAAGCAATTTATTAGAAGTAATTTCCTTAATTTGGGGATCAAAATACAGAGCTCACCTTATGATATATGGTTGTTGCACTGGAGGCAAGGAATGGAGAATAGAGCTTAGTCARACAGATTTACTTTTCTAATAAGATTTTCTTTCTTTTACATGCAACAAAAGAGCAGCATTTCTTCCCAAGGCTTGATTTCAGAGAAGCATTTCAAATTGCATTAGAACTTTGTGTGGCCCTTAAAGGCATCACAGAAGAAAGATCACTCTCTTTGGTACTTTCTTTCTACATTACTGAGTTTATAGTTAATTGAATTGCTACTGTGTTGAGTGATGTTTAGGCAGACTGCCTGTTTTCTGCTTTTTGGGTGGAAATGGATCATGAAAAATAGCTGGCTTATAAAAAGCATAGATATAGGCTACTGCACTGCAGAGYGTCTACATCTTCTGCCCCTTGGGGTACACCTCATATCCCTGTATGACTGGGAACGTATYGCTCTGTACAGCTGGAAAATTGACGCCTGGGTGAAAGGGTGGAAATGGGCAGCAGAAAAGGGCACAGCCYKTGTGCCCCAGCCTTTCACACTTACRGCAATGAAACCTTGGTCACAAATATCCTGAAGGGGAGGAAGGGAGGTGAGTTTCCTGCTTGCAGCCCTGCCTGCTCTGCCGGCCTGGGCAGACAAAAGCCTGGCTCACACAGAGCAGGGTAATTTTTTGAATGGTTTCAGTGTCTGGCAGCAGTCTGGAGCTTCAGTACCCTCACAGTACTGTTCACAGCAATGAACACCTTGGTGGTGACCRGTTAAAGAAGCACCAGAAGCACTCTGCCATCCTGCTGGAAGTGAGAGGAGCACAAGGGCAGGACAGGGATGGTGAGAAGGGAAARTGCTGGCATTTCTGCCAGACTGTTGGGGTTGGCGTGGGGGTCCTTGCATCATTATATAACCTCCTTGTATCTAAATTATAGGTCCCCAGGTGTACCCCCAGCACCTTCCTCCTGTCCTATCCTTCCAGCAGGATCTCARTTTTCCCCTCCTATTTCCCCCACTCTGCCAGCCCCCAGCACCAGGACCCTGTGGTGGTCTCCCTCCTTTCCTTCCCTTCTCAATTCAATTCAGCCTTGCTGAAACATGGGATGGTCCATCTCCACAGTGGGTACATCTCCCACCAATGGTGGGGCCCAGATCTGGATCACACAAAAAGAGCTTTATATGGGTGCAACATCATCCCAGGGTCAGGGGAACCTGTGTATTCCCACCCCATACTGAGATCCCTCATTACCACACCGGCACCAGGCCAAGCAGCCCCATTTCCCCTTCCACCAGCTGGATCCCTCCTAGAAATCTTTCCTCCCTAGAGGCAAAGGTTTCTACAAGAACAGAGGACAAGGAGACCCTAGAGGGGGGCCAAGCCACCACCACTCAGCTGGGACAGAAGAGTGTTAAGCCTTACCTGGCGAGCCCGTGCATGGGGCAYATGCAGAGGGGCTTTTCATGAACTCTGGCAAATACCAGAAAAGAAAATCCATTAATCCACTCYCTAAACACACTGGCAGTTCTGGCCCCGCTGCATGTTTGGACACTTCTGCTTGCCAGGGCAGCACTCTAATTTCTGCATGTTGCCTCCAGAAACAACCTGCATTTTGTCCAGCCYTCAGTGCCGAGAGCCAAAGCTGGAGGAGACAGGGATAAGGGCACCACAGAGGGGATGCATTCAGCTGCTGGGAGGCAGCCATGAGCTCTCCACTGTGAACTGGCTTTTACTGGCATCACCTACTTGCTCCGACACCTGATGCCCTACAGAGCATAAACAGAAAACACATCAGGAAAATAGTCCAGAACACAGTCAGAACACTGTTCCTGGGTTTACATTTTCCAGGCCTGATTTGCAGTGAATAGTTGAGCTTCACTACCAAGGTAAGGGGCAGCGGGATCCAGAGTGACACCTGGTATTCCTGGTGAACTGAATTAACGGCGGTAATGACAGCCCATGGCTTGCACTGGGAGCAGGGAGACAGGGAAACCATGCTGGAAAAAGCTGTTTGTATTTTCTGATGGCTCTGATCCTCAGCTGCAAATTTAAATGCTGAATCCATCACTGCTGAGACTTTTGATTAACAAAGAGTACTCTCCTAAACAGGTGACTTTACTCCTCATACAAGAAGTTTTATGCTGATGAATCAGGTTTTATATGAGGTACTAGAGGAATGAAATATTTTCCACTTAACCTGGGAAGACTCAATCTACCTACATTGGATTCTAGATGAACAAAGTCATATGCTGCACATCTTACAGACACAATTCTGTTCAGTCACAATACCCTTCTGTCTGCAATAATTGCAAATTCTGCTCAAAAAATGGTACCTAAAATTGATTTCCATCTTGGCAGCATCTTGGTTTCTGATAGCAGACTGGAGAGATGCAAACATCATAGTCCTTCTCCACAGCGTCACAGCTTTTAAAGCTGGGTACACCTCCTCAGATCCAAAGGTCTGCAGACAAAATCAGGGCAAACTCCTCTTCATTTCTGATCCCAAACACGGGACTTAGGACTTACTGACAGAGCCCAGCTTCTCTACAGTCTCTGGAAACTGATGGCCATTGCCATCCTCTCTGAGAAACACACAGTGGTCCACATTTACCCAGTGTGAGTTTGGTGCACATCTGTTTGACCAAGCGTGCCAACATTATGTATTCATTTGGCCCATGAGGYCTCATTTATAAAAAAGCAAAACCAGAGGCCTGGCTCCCCAATTGCTCTAATTATTTAAAGAAGTTTCTGATGCTGGCAAGGGCTACAGCACACATAATTCAGCCTCCCTACCTTTCTCAAACAGCAGACAAACACATCAGTGTATTTTATATAAGCCTTACAGGACTTTGGTTATTTTATTTACTTGAGGCCAATTTTGATATAAGTGCTTTAAGCAGCTAAAGCCAAACAATGTTAACCCCCTAGTTTCCATGACACCCCAATTGTACTTTAAACTTCCCGTTCTGTTCTCCCTATGACTTGTTTTCCTCAGATACAAATTGTTTTCAAGAACAATTTTCCTTAATTTTAATTATGCATAAATTTTTATTTCACAGAGATTGAGAAATGTGGAAAAACTGCAGATTTTGARTTCCACTGCCATTTGTTAGGAGGTAACGCTATCATGTGTGATGGTGCTGTGTTTGAACACAGCAAGCACTGCCAGGTTGTGCGTGACATCTTGAGGTGTTGTGGGATTCTGCTCTCTCATTCCTGTGGCAGTATTTGGTTGAAAAAGCTCAAGGGTAATTGTTTGAGAGCAGAAAACTTGTTCCTTTCCGTTTAAGCAGCTGGATGGGATTAGAGGTGACACAGCTACACGTTGTCTTGCAGAAATCATTGGATTTATCGGTTTTCTGTCCTTGTATGCAGAGTCAGGACTGCCTTACTAAGCCCACAGTGATCAGCTGAGGAGATACATTCAGCACTTTCTGTGTAATGATCACAGGACTGTTAGTTCAGTCTTGGGTCTTACTGATTTCCTGCTTGGAGAGCAAATGATTTCATGGTTTCAGAGGAGTGGCCACAGCTCCATGCCAGAAGAGCAGTGTGCTTCTTGGGTCCCACAAGTGGGACAAAGATCTGATGTGTGAGAGACTCTGTGCTTTCCYCCTAAAAATTTCCCAGAAAAAGTCCAGATTTCTCTAAAAATGGTGCAGGCATGTCTTGTTTTATAACATACATGAAGATAATTTTCTTTGCCTATGCCTACATCAGTGGGGCCAGAAATTCTTCCTGAGTTTTGGGGAGATGAACAGGATGGGTTAGGCTGCAGCAYACACCTGCTCCACAGGACCTACATTCCTGTCCATGATTTGCACAGACCCCTTGGAAGCAATTTATGGCCTTTGAAGTCACCATCCTCTGCTCTCACTTAGATTTTAACCTACTCAGGGAACCTACTGCAAGGTAAAACCAATCTCTCTTCCTCTTTCAAAAAAAGTTTGATTTGTTCGTGTAAATTACTACAGAAAGGCCAGCTATGATCAAAATATTCTGGACCAAGTCAGTAATGAACTTGGACTGAATTTGGACATGTAATTGCAAAAAGTGCAAAACTACAGCTTTCTCTGATGCTTCCCACACAGTGGCCTCATCTCAGATCAGGAGCCACACCATCTGGTGAGCATCAAACCCAGAACATGTGAGTTTATTTGCATTTCAAAATAGGTGAGATTTCCCCTATTTGATTTACCTGTGAATGACTGCATGCAGAGAGAGAGAAGCATAAGGAATCTTACATTTTTGTGTTGGCTGAAATATGTAAGTCCACTAGTTCTATTGTGAAAAAAATGCCTTGTTAAACATGGCTGAAGTTAGTTTTTTTTAATGAGAATTAGAAGTCAGTGAAGTCAGACTTTCAGCTGCTACCCACCATGGCCTGTACCCAGGTGTTACCTAAAGCAATGTGTTTTAAACAAGCACTGTGTATCTTGAAAACTCTGCATGACAGATGATCTCAAAATGAAGAGTYATTTTAGGGTCTGTGACTAAGGTCCATCAGCAGGTGTCTGGTCTTGCAAGTTGCTGCTATCTCTGTTTGAAAATACCAAACTTCCTTTCTGAGTCTTGGCCAGATTCTCTCCTCTGTCAGTGCTTACATATATGATACATCTCTTTCTGCTGTTTTATCTTCCAGAGTGAAGGTAATGTCTGAGTAGGTCACTAAATTTTCTTCAAAAAATTAAGAACCTTTTCAACTCTCTTTCACTCTCTGGTCTTATTCAGTGGCTGCTTCAGGGGGCAGATTAGAGGTCTGCATTCTYATGCTTTCAGTCTTTGTTTCAATGGATCATGCTAAATCCTTCTTTAATTAACATGCAAATGAAAATACCATAGAGTAAAACTTTAAAACTACTACCACAAACACTACCAAGAGTTAGCAGAAAACTCAGGTGGATCCCTCAGACTAGAAGCAGACTAGAGAGATGTGAATGCATACAGACACGGAGCACTTGTCCATCCCCTAGACAATTATGTTCAATACCTATTATCTTCAAATTAGTGGCTTCCTGACTGCACAGCCATGTCTTTTGCAAACAAAACCCCTGTGGCAAATCCCAGCACCAAAGTAGAGCCATTCAATGTGGTCTACCTCTTGTTTCTGCTCTTTGTGTTGCCAGCTCTTGGGTGGCTGGAAATTGCCTCTGTCAGGAAAGAGCACAGGCGACAGCACCCAGAAATGTTGTGATAAAGAGACAGTCAGGGCCCTCCTCAGTGTTTTGTTTTCATACTCTTCAGTTCTGTCATGGTTTGAACTGGGCTGAAAGCCAAAAGCACCCAATGATGTTCCCTCCCCCCCACCGGAGAGGCAGAAGGGAGAGCAAAAGCCCAATTAACACTAAAGTTTATGGCTTTCAGATASGGTAACATAACTGAGAGAAAGATAYGTATAYRCTCCAGAAAATGGTCAGACAGGCTGAAATAACTTAAGTTGCAAGAGGGGAACAAAGACAGGGGAAAATTTACAACGAGAAGAAATTAAAACAGACATTTTAAGACCTCTGGGAACCTGTCTCACCCAGGTCATCCCTCTCCCCCCTCCATGCCGTCCCATACGCAAAGGGGGCAGGAATTAAAGTTTTAACTTAGATCAGGCTACTTATTATGGTTATCGTCCAGCACCATAGGAGAAGAGTTCTTACAGCTCCAAGCTGTGGAAGATCTTTTCCCAAGGAACAGTCAGTGTATAACTGCTGATGGCATGGGATTCTTTGCTTTACCTCGTGGGAGAAAGAAAACAGTCCTCCAAGGCCGACTGCGTTWCTTTGGAGGCATAAGACCACTCTCTCAAATCTCCTGGCAGAACACAGCTYCTTCTAARCATCCACTTGCTTCAGACATGGGGGAGGGGGGGACACCTCTTCCCTGTTTTTGGCTTCTGATCAGTCCACTCCTCAAAGGCCAGTTTTTTYYYMRRRSMARGKYMMYYYYYTTTYYWWWMMRGKYYYYYMWTKRWKRAAWWRKYCYTTYMRRRAMMRSYTKKTTTYYYCMWKKTYMARKKSCMMMRSMAMMRSMMYKWWMCYWWYYTYTTCCTGTGATCTTGGGYGTCCATTTTTTTTCTCTCACATCTCCTCACCCTCCTCCTCTGTCCTCCCCAGTACATGATACTAAAACTAAATACTAACAACCTGAAAACTAAATGGTGACCGTGCTCTATCTTGTTTTGAATTCTTCTTAARTACAAGACCATACGTCATCACAGAGGTGTAACCAACCTGTGCAATTGGCCCAGGCCTGACCAGCAGCCTGTCCATCAACCTCAGAGCCACAATGGATTGGTTCTAAAACACAGGGGGCAGAGCTCTTTTTGCTGAAGAAGAAGGAGAAAGCTTCTAGAACGTTGTCACAGGAGCCATTTTTGTGGTTTTTTCAGTCCCATCCCCCACCAAAAACTGGACAGAGTAAAACCAGGACAAGTTCTCCATTACAAACTATACTGAGAGGCTGAATACCCTGAATAATAACAAATCAGATAGTTTTCTTTTTCTTCCCAGTCAGGGTTTCTGCTCCAGAGTTCCTGGGATGCTCATTTCCAGGATGCCAGGTTAGCTCTCAGGCAGCAATGCAGAAATGTACCAGCCAACAGGCAGCATCCTTGACCCTGAGCCAGGAGTGGATCCAGCAAGGCTGGGAGAGTAAGGTGGGTGCAGAGTGGACAGGGCTGCACCATCTCTGTGTTCCTGGAAGCAACAAAGCCGCGTTCTCACACCACTGCGTTTGAGCAAAGTCCTGCCAGGTCCTCACTGGCTCTTTGCCCTTGGTACAATTTACCCACAAATAAGATAATTCATCCATGGAAAATGAAAAGTGGATCTATCAGCTGATTCTTTTGTAAAACTGCCACCCTGCAGCATCAACAATGAAGCACAACCTCGGTGTAGGCGCYGTGGCTCTTGCTTTGACACCTCGCCGACAACATTCTTCACACCAACAGCTACAACCCTGAGTGAGCTGATGTGGGTACCAGAAGCTGAGCCTCAAGAGGACTTTTTGCCTGTGCCAGTTATCCCAATCATCTGCTGTGCCTGGCTTCTCAGTTCCATCACCCAACATCAGCCCAGCTAGGTTGATGCAGTCCTGTTGCCTGCTCCGTGGGTGCTTTTGCTGAGGCTTTGCCACCCAACCATTCTGTGGTTTGCCAGAAGCTCAGTCTTCAGTAYTCTCATTTGCACTGGTTTGAGATCAACCTTCTTTGGTAACCTGAGATTTTAAAGCAATACAGGCAACTCAACGTCTACACAGATTCCCATGGATTTCTGAAAACAAGCTGCTTGAATGGACAGTAAGCAGCTAAAGACCAGTGAAGGTCTGTGCCCAAAGATTTTTGAGCATTTCTATCAGCATTTGCAGGTAAGGAGTTGTCATGGGGACTCAAACCTTTCCTCAGCACTGGGAAATGACATATAGCCACTTAGTAACAAAACTCCAGTATTTAGATTTTTGTCCTCTAATATCTGTATTCCTCTGGACTTGTAGTCCTCAGGTCTCAGTCCTTTTGTCCCTCATCGTCCGAATAATTAAACCTCACAAAGCCTTATGAAAAGAGTGATGATATTCTGAAATTGTTATCTTGAATTAATAAGACTTGGGGGGGGTTGTTTCAGGCTTTTTCAGTAATCTTCTAGGTAGAACTGCTAATTGTCTGAAGAGGTTTTCTTCCAGTCCACTCCATCTCGCCTTGTGTTGACTCGCCATGGCAAGCCAGAGCTCCTGTATTAAAAGAATCAAATGAATCAGGGATCATTATACCTAACTAACATAGTTGGARCTTGTTGATAAACTTCTGATACTGTACTGTTTATCAGTATGCTGAACTGTTATACAGTTTCTGCGGGTACCGACATAGAGATTTACAAGTACCAGGTAATCACTTTCCCTTTAAACTAAAAGTGTTTAGGGGATTGTTAAATCAGGAGCTATATGGCTTTCTAACATGTCTTTTTAACTCAATCTCCTGTATTTAGACTAGATTTTTGTTTTCATCAATAATGACCTCAGATAAAACAGTGTGTGTTCACCTATGGATGTTATCTACACACTTTTGAATGGAACTCAAATTATAGTTTACATTCCAGTATCCTGGAATGTAATACCAGCACTTTCTGTGATAATCTCATACAGGTTATGATCTTGATTATCTCAATACATTTTTCTTCTTAAAATTACCCAAAAATTTTAGGAGATCTGTGTACAGATACTTAAAGAAATTAGTCATTTTATATATCTCTTTTGGCCACACTTAACAAGTACCAGTTTAGTAGCGTTTGAGAGCATTTTATTAAATTCTCACATCCAACTTCATCAGAAAGAGCCCTCATGCCATACTTCTCTGTGCCCAGACTCACAGGCTTACCCTGTCACTAATCCTCTGACTTCAGGGAAACTGCTGGGGGAATACGATGCCRTTCACATAAGTGAAGGCATCACAGTCTGTCTCTTCAAAAGATACTTTTTCTCTTTAAACATGATCTGCACCTAACTGGTAGCTATCATCTCTAGAGCTGTGTGGTTTACTCTCATCTACTAGTTCTAGTCGTTTCACTACAGTGCTGAACTGCACACAGAGACTGAAAAAAATCAGCCAAAACATCAGTTGAGTAAAGCTTCACTTCCCAAAAGAAAAAAACTTGACAAATCTGACAGGCTGGTGCAAAAGGAGCAAAGAAATCCCTACCAAAAATATGTGGGAGGGAACGTATATTTAAAATAGGACCGCCTAATTCGGCTGCTAAATCAGTGTAAGGAGCTCTGCACGTCTGTGTGTGCGGGAGGGAGAGGGAAAGACAGAGAGAGAGAGACAGAGAGGGAGAGAGGAGCAGAGGGAGGGAGGGGGGGAGAGAGAGAGAGAGCAATGTGCCTTTCACAGAGCTGGGAGCTTGATGGGAATGTTTGATTAGCTCCTCTCTGAAAGAAAAAAGGTGTCCAGGCCTCCCTCTGCTGCCTGCCTCTCCTTCTGTAGAATAATGTTGGCTGGAGTTTGGGGTACAGAAAAGATTGGAAAAAAATCCACTTTCATACAGTGTGGAGAAAAGGAATAAAAAGTTGCCCACCTCAAGCAAGGTAATTCTGWTGCTGCTTCTCTGCTATATTTATTTAGGGGGGAGAGGGGGAAGTTGGGTTTTTTGCCTGTTGATAACAGTTAAATATTTTCACTGCTGAGAAACTGTAGGGACATAATGTTTTATTTAGCATTCCAGCTGTGTGCTGAGGATCAAAGACTTAAGAAGATGAAGACATAAATGTAGAAGGAAACTGTACTTTACCTCATCTATACTTCATAAGTATTTATGAAAGGATTAAGCCCCTACTGTTAAAGTGGACACATATACTCACTGCCTGAATAGCAAGGGCTTAACTGTGTGATAAAAACTGGTGTGTATCAGCCACACACCAAGAGACATTTATTCAAGCCTTCTGTTCAAATAGTGTGTGATTGGGAATGCAACTTGCACCTAAGTTTTAAACTGTTTTGCTTTCAAGAGTTTTYCTTTGTGTCTTTGATCAACAGGAAGGTGTGTGTATCATTAATTGTATCATTAATTAACACCACCTGATGCTGGGTAATGCTAAACTCCAAGGCACAGGATGGAAAATGGTTTATTCCAGTGATGTGTGTTTCTGTGGYGTGAACTCCCTTGCTAATGGGCAGATACAGATGTATGAACAGTACAGTAGCCTGGACTCTATACATCCTTTTGTGCTGAGAGCTTGTTTTGGTGGTGAGGCTCCAAAAATGAATAGCCCTGTCAAGCCTGCCACAGCCTCTCAGCTCTCTGTGGGGAGATTAGAGTCTTGATAAGTCTCTTCAAAATGTGATTCCTCTCCAGCTAGTACAAACATGAACCAAATGCCCCAAGCAAAATTTCAACTCTAGTTAATATTTTGTTCCTAGAATTTATGGGAACTGAACCATGTTCAGAACAAAAAGCAAAATTACAGATTACAGAGGCAAGTCCTCCCTGGAGCACACTGCTTATTCTCTAACCTCTCCAAAAYTTAAACAAAACACCAAAATGAGAAAACACACACAGAGAAAAAATGGTTTAGATGGATTTAAAAATACATTTTACTGAGAAAAGCCATGGAGTTGTATGTGTCTATAGCTTGTGTTTTACTATGTACACCCTGAAGTTAAAACACATTGCATTTTTCTACACACAAAGAAAATCTATGTTTTCCTGTATCTGTGTTATCATCTTTTCAGGCTTTACTCAATTCATCACTTGAATGGCAGTGATGGCTGTAAGACTGATCTCTTTCAGAGATGCAAAGAGAACTCAAACAAAAATAACTGCATTACAAATACATTAATTTCCAAATATTGTTAGTATCTTATACTTTAAAGACTTACTTCCCAGCATGTTTTATCTAATCCTTTGAGTTGCTGGGGTTGTTCTCACCAAAAAAACAAAAAAAACCAAAAAAAACCAAAAACAAAACAAAAAAAAGAAAAAAAACAAAAAAACAAAAACCTGTCTTTTAGTTGTTTGAGACATAAAAAGTTTTTTTTTTAAAGAAACTTTGAATGTTTGATTGAATATATTCAATATATTTTATTGAATATATATATATATATATTTCAAATACCACTCTGTGTTTTCACCTGTAGTAGTAACAGTAAGTAACCCTTAACTTGCTCTTAACTTTAATTTCCTACCTTTACTTTATGTGAGACACCTCTTTCCATAGTGGTGGAAAGAGGCTGGCTGGTCCAAACCAAGCAGTTTTACTAGCTGCACCAGGTTTCTTCACACTTGGAATGCAAGAAAGATACTTTATGTGGATTCCTTTTTGTCTGATAAGGATTTGATCCTATAAAAGTGTTTCCTTTAGAGGAAGCATTAACAAGATGTTTCCTTTTCACCCAGTTACTTACTTTCCCAGAAGTGGAAGGAAACTCATTTTCACGCTTCTTTCTGTCAAAATTATTGGAGTAATTCTAAAAGGGGACTGCCTGAGACACAGAAGCTGGGAAAACAGGCTAATCATTTCATGCAAAACATCAGAATTATTTATTATTTCTGGTCATTGCTTCTTAGAAAACATTGCAAAAAATAAACCTGAGGTTCATGTAACAATGGCATCGAAAACTTGACTGTATCTGGCCTGCCTGGAGAATTTTGAATTGTATCCTTTTCATCTCTGAACCACAAATAAAGCTCTAGTCAGAACATATTGCTAACCTAAGGCTCGGAGCATGCATGTACAAGCCCCAGTTTTACAAAAAGTCTCCTAAATCACGGAACCATAGATTGGTTTGGGTTYGAAGGAACCTTAAAGATCATTTAATCATTCCAACCTCCTGCCATGAGCAGGGACAACTTTCCCTAGACCAGGGAAGGTTGCTCAAGGCCCCATCCWGTCTGGCCTGGAACACTTCCAGGGATGTGACATCCACAGCTTCTGTGGGCAACCTGTTTCAGGGCCTCACCCACCCTCACWGCRAAAAATTTCTTCCTAATATCTAATCTAAACCACTCTCTTTCAGTTTAAAAGTGGATAGATAAGTTAAAGGCATCTGGATGAAATGAGCAAGAAAAGGTGACAACTTAGTTTACTATCTGCAATTATGACTATTCCTGAAAAAAAGTGCTGTGGCACTCACAATCATGCATGAGCTGCCCATACAGTGGGACTGGCATGGGCCTGAGCAGGGGGTGTATGCTGGCCCTTTGCACTGTCTTTTCTGGAAGGGTAATGAAAAACARTAATCTGGAACTTCCTGACAGTCCYGGGGAATGTTCTGCCCCCCTGAAGCTCTGGGTACACYGGGACTCCTCCAGGTTTAGACTGCACACTCAGGGCTCAGCAAGTGGACACTGAACATACAATACTTCCTTCCTTCTGAAAACCTGTCCATCATACCTCATTGATCCGTGTTGAGAAACAGAATCACAGAACTGCAAAACTGATGGCTTAGGGTTGGATTTTTATTTTTTTTTTAATAAAAATCAAAGCTCGTATTGTACAAAAAGCCAGGGAGGATGCAGCCACAGCAGTCACGGGTCTGCCCTCTGCATCTTTGTCCTGCGGAGTAGATTTTTAAGTCCGGAGTTAGAGAGAGAAATAGGTGCTTAACACCTACTTAGAGCACTTCAATTCTTCTTTTGAACTTGCCGGGGCACAAGGAGCCCCCTTGTCCCAGCGCTGCCTGGGGAGCCTGTGCTGGAGCTCAGCTGGGACCGGGGACAATGCAGCCCCTGTTCTGGGCCCGGCTGTCGCACAGAGACTATAATTATCTCTCTTCTAATGACCAGCCAGGCAAGATAACAGTTTTCATGCTATGTTTAGAAAACAATGTCTTACTACAAATTGACGGTTCATTCGTCTGTAAAAGACCCTCTCTAACAGTCCTAGAGCAGCTGCCATTCTTTTGCATCCCAGTTCTTTTATTTGCTGCATATTTCCCTCTTGGAAAGCCTGCACAGGCAGCACAGTTCAGAGCCCCAGAAAGGCGCAGAAATGCCCAGAGAATCTGTAGCTGTCAAGATTGTATCTCTGATAGTAAATTAAACTCTGACTGTCTTGCCAGAGCCTGCATGGCCCTTGTGAACTCTGCAAGCCCCCCACCCAAAGGGGCTGCAGGCATGGCTGTGAGCGCGGCAGTGAAGCTGCCTTGTGCTGACTCGTGACAATGCCCCGCRGAAAGAGAGCTGAGGCAAAAGGTGGGATGTGAAGGGACTTGTTGCAGGTGAAACAGGAGCCTGTGCTGTGGCCCAGAGACAAGCCASGATCTACTGGAATCCTGTAGGCTCGAAAGGCATCTCTGGGGTAGCTGCAGTGTCCAGCTGTGATTGCAGTTTGTGTGGGGAGCGCTCCGGGAGGTGCCCGGCTGGAGCAGCCCTCACTGCATGGCACTATTTGCACTGCAAACATTCTGCTCCTAACTCTGTGCTGGGGCAGCTCTACATGTAGTGGKGTCTGAGGGCTGCTCCTCATGCTCTGCATGTGCCCTGCTATTCCCTCTTTCTGCAGCCAGCTCACCCTCATCTCTCCTGCCATCCTCTCTGTTCTCCTCTGCAGCAGSACATGGCTGGGTTGCCTTGGGCGCCTTTCCTCTTTGGGTTCATTTTTCAGTGACTGAGGCCTGGAMTAAAACCCAGAAATTGTTGATCAGAAAGAAAATTTCCCAACGTCTTCGAAGCATCAATATTCCTATGAAAACGCGTTTTCATTTAGAAAAAAAATAAAATAACACCATCTGCAGCTTTTTCTTTTCCTTTTTAAGCAGAGCACCCAATCTATAGCTTTCATCCCAAACTGGAAACACATTCACATTCAAAAGAGTATTTATAACTATCTCTGGTTAATTCAAATTATCTAGGTTTAAGCAGTTCTTAACATAGGTTTTCTGTAGTGGCTGAACTGATTTTCTAGCACTCATAAAATCTATCCCAGCTTTGCTCTATCTCCATTACTTCAGAGTGCATTAAGAGGTCAGTGGCACATTAAGAACACAATCTGTGTCACTTGTCCTTAATATGTCTCATTCTACAGAACATCCCATAGGCACAGATATAAAAAACACTTTCAAACTTGCATTTGCAAACTGTTACTCACCCTATCACCTTATAAAATATCTTTGTAAATGAAATACAGCAGACAACAATCCTTCAGCTGTCAGCTTATTTCATACAAAAAAAAAAAGCACATAATTGCCAAGTGACAGTTATACAAGCGCCAAAATTTTGGGGGAAATTCTGAATGTTCTTGTGTAGCTTCATGCAGTCCTCTAATGTCCCCACCAGGATGATCTGTAGATTTCCAGCACCTTCAGGCTTGTACACAAAACTCTGGAAATTTTTACCTCTCAAAAATCACTAGTTTACAGGAAAGTCTGGACATGGCCGTGTCTGTGCCTCTAGATCTCCCTGCCAGGTTCCTTTAGGGACTCAGAAGGCTCCATTCTTTTTTTATTTCCCCCAAATACATCGTTTACCCTTCAGCCCATAGAAAAAGGGTGAGACATAGAGGAAAGCTGGCAGCAGTGCTGTGTGTTCTGGCGATGCACCACTCCAGTGAGTCAGAGGTACAAAAGGATAAGGGTTCCCCGACTACAGGGGCACTTTCACAGCTGCCAGCCAGCTGAGGGTGATGGGGCTCCATCCTTCTCACCTCTCCTGCAAAGCATCTGCAACACTTGAGAATTTTGTTCTTCTGGGCTCGGTTGAAAAAGTTTTAGGACATGAAGAGTAGGGAGGAAAAGGCTGGAAATGAGGCTCCATGGGAAGGAGGGGAGGGTCCAGAAGAGGGAGGTGAGAGGTTAGAGGAATTTACTGTAGTTCCAATGGAACAACTTGGTACAAATGGTAATGGCACCACATGAGTCAGACAAGCCTAATTTCACCCTGTTTYGGAGATAGCCTTTCCACCAAACTGCAGCTCAAAATATGTGGTAATTTGGGAAACTCTCAGTCTTTCAGTCTTTCGTGGTCTACATCTCATTGGTGAAATCTGTGTGTAGAAATAAATACATATGTTAGGCAATAACTAAATTTGAAATAGCAGCTCATATGGTAGTCTCCTCAAGCCAAAGTTCAGAATAAAATTCCTGAGAATGGAAGTGGATTATGCAATACTAAAGTTTGCAGGCTTAGTTTGTTTTAAAAACAAAAGACYACAAATTACAAGTTCCTTCTCCCAGTCCACATGGTTTCCCTTTTTGATCTTGGTGTCTCAGAAACAGAATCCTGTGATTCATGTCTATGCAAAACCAGAAGATTTTAAGATATTCTAATATGCAAAATTAGTAAAACAGTGTTAGCCTTGTTCTGAGACACATTTCTCAGCAAYTTCTGGCTGCACCTCCACTGTCACAGTATCCAGGATTGGGCTCTGGAGGCCACTCTCTCTGCCACCATATTTTCCAGCTCTTCGTTTCCCCTCCAGGGCGCTCAGGGACGTAGTTTTGGAAGCTTAGCTATTCCTCCTGCTGTCTGCATGACCCATATGTTAGAGRGACCACTGCTGCCAGTTGCCAAGGGCTGCCAGCACACATGCCATAAGGCTGCACAGCTTGGCCCACRCTGTGTCTCATCTCTCACCAGCACCTCCATCAACAGTGTCTCCAGCAAAACAGCACTACCCCTAACAGCCTCACTTATAGTGCTGGCACTCATTCAAACCCAGAGCTCTCTTTCCTCCCAAAAGCAGATTGAGATGTCAAAGATGTCTTCTACAGTTGTTAAAAAAAATGGAAACACTACTCACAGGTCCACGGTTTTCAAACTGCTCCCCAGAACAGCCGGGTGTGGTGGGAGACCTCAGCCTGGRTGTGCCTGTTGGGCTGTGGAGCAGCCCCAGGTGGGAGGGATACAAAGGAACAGCCAAAGGAGCAATGACCACCGGCTGGGGAGGGTCATGGGCAGGGCATGAAGGAGTGTGGCCATGGAGAATGTCTTGGGATGTGGGGTTGGGCATCCTGGCCCTCAGCAGCTGATCCTGAAGGCCCCAAAACAGCATCACCTGAAGATGGCTGAGGGGCTGAGAAGGTGGTTTGGGGTTGTTTTCTGATTTGCCTTTTGTAGCAACTTCCCTTGCAGCACAGGTTTGTTTTTTCTAAACTAAAGGTACCAGGAAGATGTTTGTCTGAGAAGGCTTGAAGGAAACATTTCCAATTAGAAATAATGCAGTTAGGAAGAAACAATATTTTTTGAAAAGTAAAAAATATATAAGGGAAAATGTTATTCAGTGCAAGGAGCATGAGACTATCATACCCATAATTCCTGATTTGCTGAAGACCTTTTGTGAAAGATGCTTCCTTGATTGAGTTGTCATTATTAGAAATAAATTAATTTCATCACTTACTTCAAACCAGTGCCACATGCCACAGTAGTTCCAGATTTTTTTTTGTTAAATTATAAATATTTTCTGAATCCTTATCCAACTAGTCCATGACTTTGGCACAGGGCATCACTAGTCATACAGACTGTAGGAGATACTGAATTGATAAAAGTTTTCTGTGAGCTTTATAAATTTATTAGCACACTTAAGGATGAGTTTGGCTTTTTGTCTAGAAATATAATTCACTTTTGTAGTAAAGGGTTATATGTAGCCTTAATAAGCTAAACATCCTACCTTAATAAGGTAAACATCCTAAAGCTTCTCTAAATTTCTGCTGCTGATTTTCTACCAAAAAAAAAAAAAAGTTGTTTTGTTTGAACATGCTACAGAAATTCCAAAACCATCCCCAGGGTTATGTGCATTTTTTTCAATGCCTTTAACAGAAGTTCTTCACTTTTAGACTAAATATGCACCTTCAGGGGAATTCTGACACACGACACTAATTCTTGGTTTGCAGGCAGCACAGTAGCATGGTTACTCAGTGCTCTTTATTGTGCATTCAATCTCAGAAACCATGTATTGCACTTTCAAAAGTCACTTTGACTTGTTAAATCGATTTGTAGGAAATAGAAAATGGCACATTTATTAAAAAAAAGAAAGAAAGAAATGTGGCCACAAATCTCAAGCTACAAAGCTAGCACAGCCCTCCGGCGCCGCTGGATTGCAAGCACTTGCCTCTGTCCTCCATTTCTTGGGAAAACGGCAGTGCCAGAGACTGATGGCACCTGGCTGAGGTCTGAATGATGTTAAGCAGAAATAGTCAAATTAGAAAAGGAGAAGAAGTTGGCCTGAGAGTGARTGGGGCAGATACGTGAGCAGACAAAAGTGATGGTGGGGAGGAGAAGAGAGGGAGGAAGTTTTCTGGACAGGGATTCACAGGTTTAAGCTGACAGCAATTCCCAATAAGCCATAAAAGCTGTGCATCAAAATGAAAAATTAATGCATAATACATTAGCAGAAACCAGGAAAAGTACAGTGCAATAGCTCCCAAAGAAATCACCATCCAAATTATATTTTCTCTGTGGGTGGGTGACATATTCTAAATGTATCTCTTCCTTTGCTGGAAAGGGCAGGTCAGACCAACATAATTGATAGTTTTCTTGATGAGACAGATGAAAATGTATAATCATTGCAGTTTTATTTAAGCTCTGAGAAAGGTCTGGTAAGTTAAATCACACCATAGTCCTAAATAAATTACTTTCTTCTGAAAGAGCTCTGTGGTAAGTAGAGAAGTCATCGTCACTGCTACTTCAACCTTATGYTTTAATTTCAGAGCATTGCATGAACAAAAAATGAGTAGTGCAGGGCTGCTCACATGTTTTTATTTGACTCTAATGCTGGGTATAGCATCTCTTCATCACACCCACCTGATGGAGAGCTATTTTGGACTAAATTCATCTTGCCAACCTGCATATAATCATTTGTTCAATCAGCTCAGAAAAAAATTGTCCTGTGTCCAAAGTGCAGCTTAGGTAGAATTTAGACTCCTATGAATCCGCCTGTACCTCACCCCAATGGCTTGAGAGTCACTTGACAGGTGCCCTGCAAGAGGGACTGGCTGCCAGCAGTCCCCACAGCCCTCCTGTGACTCAGGGGCCTCACTGACAAGAACAGGCACCATTTGTAACATTAATTAGCAGCCACAACAATCAAAACCTTGTAGTAAGAAGCAAATGGTGAGAACCCTTCACCAGGGATAACTGTACCAGGGCTGTCCATGGACTCAGAGAGATTGAACCCATGTTGTCTTCATCACCACCGTAGCCCCCCATCATCAGACTCCAGGGCACAAGAGGTTGGGAGACCTCAGTTTCCTGTGACAAAGAAGGACCCCGGTGCAACCAGGAATGCCAAATTTTAAGTCGATCAATTCAACCTTTCTGTCTCAACAAAACCTCAATTTTCTGGAAAAAAACCCAGCTACTTAGGTATATTTTTTATGTACTGACTTTCAGAGCAACACAGGGCACTGAGGATAAATAACTTCTTCCCTCTGACAAGAAAGGGGGTAAAAATAAATCACATGTGACAAGTGCTAGTCATATTACACAGTTGCACCAAAATGAACAGTTCTTGTACTGCTAAACAAGGTACAATACCATGGTTAGTATGAAACAAAGGGTTAAACAATTTAAAAAAAAAAAACAAAAGGAAAAAAAAAAAATAAATCTAAAATGTTTTCCTCTAGAAGATGACGATCAGCTCTTGTTTATCCAAACTGGTTTACTCACACTTACACCAAGCCCACTCGATTTTCCCATAAAGGGCACATATTTCACTCAACCCACAGTGCTTAGAGATCAKGCTGTTTACTCCATGCTACTTGCTCAAATGGCTTTCAAACAAAATCCACCTCTGTTTCTCTTTATGGTGCCACTGTTGCTGAGATATTAGAAACCCTCGAGAAGGGGAACAATAAGACTCACTATTGTGGTACAAAGAGAGTGTACAAATTAATTTCTGTRGCACAGGAGATTACAGGAGATAAACTGCTTACTCCTGCAGAGGCAAAGCACATGGCACTAGCGAAGAATTTCAGCTTGCACGTGGAATGGACAGCAGTGCCTGACACCAAAAATCAAGGACTTAGAATCTACACTTCCTCCAGAAAATGTTACAGTTTGCCATACAGTGACAGTTTATGTGCACTTAAACCATCTGTTTGTTTGTAGTATGTAGCAGCTCTTTCAGATCTTTATAAAAGTCAAGTTGCTAATAAAAGGTCAGTATAAAAACCTCACTTTATACACAGAAAGAATAGTTTGCTAACTCTGCCTCTTCACTGACATTCAAGCTTTTTCAAGTGTTTGTGGTCAGGAAAATGTAATCAGTGTTCAAATAGAACTTTGATTTTAAAAGGTAAAATATCATCTGCACTGGGAAACACTAAAGGAGATACTTCTTACTACATTTGTACTTAGCTGGGATTGAAGCACATGTTAATATAATGCATGTAATTAATTGCTTTYCTGACATAAGGGCAACTTCTGTTATGACAATCTGAAGGATTTAGATGGGAAAATAGACTCTGATAAACAGAGATCCAGCTTACAGTTTAGGAGATTTAACAGCGAATTGTCACTAGTTTCCAGTTCTGACTGGGACTACAAATACTGTGTTAATAGAAATTTGATTAGGAAAAATCTGAGCAAAACTCATGCTCCAGACTAACCCAAAGTTGAAGCTTTTCAGTTTGTATTAATGGGATCTTTAATTTTGTAAAAGATAAAGGGAAGGACACCTTTGTATTTAATACCAAAGAATCATTCTTGATCTACAAGATCTACCCAAACTTCCCAGTGGATCTACACAGACTAAAAAGCATGGATTGGAGCCGTGCTCACCCTCTCCTTCCCACAGGAACAAAACACCCCACTGTGTTGCTCCCTTTACCAGTCTGAAGGACAGATGCCATGCTAGAGCACAGCACAGGAGATCTCACAGGGCTGGAATCAGGTGACACCCTTGGCCCCAAACACAATGAATGCACACAGACTTCCCCCAGCACAAAGCCTGGAGCTTCTATGCCTGATACTTCATAGTCAGCAGTGTAAATCCTCCTCTGGGTTTCCCCTTGTGACAGCCCAAGGTCTGAAGGCCAGGACCACCCCTTGGGGTACTGTCACCAGAGCTGTGTCACAGGATGTCTGTAAGATTTCCTGATATGCCAGTGCCTAATGTAGAAAGTAATATAGTGGCAAAAATCAGTTTCTTTACTGTTTTAATTTATTTCCATGAGGATACTGGAATATTCCATAGTATAAACTGCTCCAGCAAAGTACAGAGTCCATAATAAAATGCTTTTCTGTTCAGCTGTGACAACAAAACTGTTGAATAAATCTAAGAGCCTTGTCTAAATGCTTCCAGTATCTTTCCTATTGATAAACATCTGTTATTGCAGGTTAAGGGGCCTGATGAACCCTGCTGAACCCCTGACTGGGTTTACATACTAAATCCTTTTAGATYTATTGGCTTCTTTCCACAGTAAATTCATAATAAATTAGGAACAAAAGCCCACTTTCTGTTGCCTTGAAAAGCAATGCCCACCAGCWGACTAGGCAGAGAATGCAATTGCCACCCAAGAGGACTGGGATAGCTCCTGGRGTGGCTGGCCATGCCCTGGGGACATCAGGGCTAGGGAGCAGCAGGGCCTYCAGGAARCAGTGGGAATTCTTGTGCAGCACTGGTGAYMCAGGTGGTTACACATTTTGTAAGAYAGGAAWGTTTAGGCAGTATTGGACTCTCTCCACAGAAGGCACAGCAGCCCACCCATGGATCCAGCTTTTAACATGGACGCTTCACCACCTCAGACCTYTTCTACTCTAATTAAACTGGGGATGGAAACCTCTCAGCACCAAGACAAATACCGTCAGGACAAATCCACACAGGTCTCTTTGACTTTAAATAAAGATGCTGCCGCTGAATTTATTCACTGAAAATTTTGGGAATGCTCATATTAAGATGCCTTTTGCAAAGTCTAAGCCTGTGTCAGTATAATCTTTAATGGCACATGGCAGCTCTGCAAATGAATTGCAACTCTTATTCCRCCTCTTCTTTTGCTGCAATTGACCTAAAGTGAGAATTCACTGCAGGGGAGCAATTGATACTTCTGACTTSTTAATGAGTTGAGACATAAAAGTGAGGAGGAAAGTATTTCAGCTAAGTTTCTCTGAGCACTCTTCTATTTCTTGCTACTATTTCCTTTAACAGCTTCACAGTGGAAACACACTGCAGTAAATGCTTAAAATGGATTTTTCTTCCAAAAGATGGGCAATGCTTTTTAGTAGAAACGAACCATGACAGCAGAATATGACCAGATAACCGCTCTTGCTGCTGTGGTTTGTGCAGCCTGGGGTCACCCCCACTGCACTGCCCATCATTTTCCAGAACAGACACAGTCACCATGTTGAGACACTTTTTGCACCCCTCAGTGCAGAACCCCTCAGTGGTTTCTGAGAAACCTCTGCTGCTTTCAGGGAGAAACTTTTTCAGGGAGATCACCAAGGAAAGATATTGTGCTATTAGGAAGTGACACTGTTAGTACATCCTGGTGTTTGAAGTTCTCTTCCTGAGGCACAGAAGCAAAAATCAGCGGTGAATCTRCTCTGTGTAAAGAGTTATAAAGAGTTATAAGTTACATAGACCTTGAACAGGCTGAACTCAGCTTAGATTAGCATATTATTTTAGTCATTCTCACTCATAAGCATGTGTCTTGCTTGAAAAATAAGAGCAATTAAAGTAAAAATATGGAAACATTTTATATGAAGACAGATTGCAGATTTTTTTTCCTCTTCCTCTCCTGTGTCTGCATTGCTAGTCTACATTTCTTTCTGGGGTGACCAAAGCCCTRCTTCCAAGTATACAAATTGCTGTGTGAAATCTGATGAAATCTGCCACTTTTTCCAGGAGGCAGAGATCTTGCTTTTCCTGGTCATATGCAGCTTTAAGATTCTTTCTAAAGCTCATATTTTCTTTCTTGATAGCTAGCTCATTTTTGTTTTAGTACAGACCTTTCCACTTGCAAGCATGTAATAAGTATCTTTGAAGATCAAGTTTATTTTGATCCTCGAGGCTCTCCCTGTAAAACACACAAATATATTCTCCCTTTCAGACTTTTTACTCTGTTTGTCAAGTGTCACGTAGAGCTTTAATGACCATGTTTAATTATGAGTGCCCAACACAGGATTCCCTCAACAATCACAAAGTAATAGCAAATGCAGCAGGTGATGCCCAGGAGGAACTGGGAGGGGTTATCTCTGATAAGTTTGAATTCTTGTAGCCTGGCCAAGAGCTTCAGGAGATGGCAGGGGTCATGAACCATGTAGGCAGATCCAGAAAAACAATGTTTTCCAGATGTTCTGCTAGAGTCCTCTTAATCTCAGATGTTCCCATACATGCACACACATAAATGCACACACATACACATCCTCAGAAAAGGAAAGAAACCAGTAATTTGGCTCACAAAAGATGKAACAATTGCAAAATACTTCATGTGATATCTTTCAGGAGTAAACAGCCTTATTTATGCTTCCCATATCTATATGAGATTACCTGGTGTGGTTTGATGTGCAGAAAATACAATTCTGTGGTTATTTCTTAGAAGAGCAGTGAACAGGTTTGAACAGATAYCAGAGCATGTCCATGTCATCATGCCGTCTCCTGACACCACAATAAGTATGTGAAAGAAATCTTGGGTTTCCTGGAGCAAAAGACAGATTTGGGACAGAAGTAATTAAGTATTTCATGGGAGTGTGATAGCCCAAACACCATCTCCTCTGGGGACATCAGCTGTTCTACAAAGCATGATGAGAGGATGCAGCGTGTGAAAACTGTGAAAGGTTGAAGAAAAGTGCACAGTCCCTCTTCCCCCACCATTCCAGTGTCATCTGCAATACCCCCAAATGCAGCCTGATGAGCTCTTCTTTTCCTTTTCAGTGCTCCTTACTGACACATCCGGATTTTGCTTTAGTCACCATGAAGGCCACAGCCCTTGCTACCTTCTTAGGTAAGTAGAGCTGATGAGCWGCAATTAGCAGTCTGTGGGTTTGCACTCTCCTGTCCTGGATGCCCAGTGGCAGCTGACTTATTCTCTTCCCTTTGGGATTAGGATTCCATGGATGATGAAGCTCTCACTGGCAGGTGTAAGCCTTGGCACAGTTTTTCAGAAATGGGCTATACAAATTTCTTGACTTTGACATAGAAAAAAAATATTACTTACTTGCAGAGACCTTTAAGAATATGACCAGCTGCATGCAGTCTATATCAGGTGGCAGAACTGGGCCTGAAAAAAGGCTGTAATGTAAAGATTCCCTCTAAAGAAAAATCAGCTGTTTCTTACACAGGGGCACCATTCCAAATTCTCCCTGTTCTTGCTCTTTCCATGAACAAGATGGTACCAAAAGGTTATAAATATGTCTAATTTTCCTTCCCCTGGCAGTCAGATAGGATCTCACTTTTTGGGAACATGTAGAAATTCCGTAATTTGCAATTCATCTTACATGAACACTCCGGTTGTGACATTCCCAGACAATATTCCTTCTAGCTGTTATCCTCAAGTCTGTCAGGACAGTTGTTCTTAGTTCAAATTCATAGYAATTTACATAAATTACCAAATTACTTTCTCCACATTGGGTTATGCTGTAACATTCCAAGTAGTTGAGACATTGCACTTTATTTTCTAGTCATGCATTCCTTTTTTTTCCATCTAACTACAATTTTGCCTTGGTTACACAACTGCAGTGGTGACAAAAGACCCGGATACTGCATCTACATGCTGTCACCTCAGGCACTGTGAGACTGCTTTTACTTTTGAGCAAGTTCTAGGTGTGATCAAGTCTACAAACTCTCTGCAAACAATCTAGGGGGAGAAGAACACAAAAGAAAGAAATTACTTCTGTTGCATATTGTGGTAAGATAAGCTTAACAAATTATAAAAGGATCAGCYGGCACATCATAGAGAGTTTGAATTCCCCTTGAAAGTTCAGAGAAGGARAAGGTGAATAGGAAAGTCAAGATATTTGTAATGAAATTACCAATTACTCATAATACAGGGCTTATAAAATAAGCCCAGAGAATAAAGAGGTTTTGTATGTCATCACTTAGCACAAAAACATAACAAGGTAAGCTACATGCATATTTTGGGATGTATCTTTTAATGTAAAAGCATATATCTCCTCTATTATTGTGCTTTTCAAATCATAATCCTGCTTAATGAAGAAAACTAGTTGCCCTTGCTGGGGCAGGATACTGGGACATGCCACCCTAGAACCTTGTATGGTCTGTAATATATCCCACACCCACTGCCACTACCTGAGTGAAGACTCCACAACACAGTTACAGGATAACCTTTCCAAAAGGTTCTTAAGAAGAACCCTTCACTCCCTAAATTTCCAGTTGCTTTGTGCACAGAGCACATCTTTTCACTAACAACCTTGTAACACCAATTACAAAGAATTCCCAAGTTAATTACAAAGAATTTGTACTTTTCTGGACCACATGGACTCCATGGCATCTTTAGATTGTGAGTTCCACAGATGGATATGTGAACTGAACTGATCTTTAATCACCTTCAAAAARTTTCCCCACAGTAGGTGCAAAGTTAACCCTTAAGTAGGAACCTAGATGTGGCTGAGAAACTTCCTATTTGAGGTTTTCAACCTGCTGATTCAAATTTGAGAAATCTCGTGCACAGGAGCTTGTGGTGACTGATGTTGACAGTCCACCTTTTTCCTGATACAATGTTTATTTGTTCTAGGTGTGTTTCTTACCTGTACACACTCAGCTAAGGAAGCCACAAAGAAGACAAAAAAGGCTAAGCTATGTAAGTGATCTCAGCAGAATTTTTSGCTGTTTTACAGCAGACATGTCTGATGCATAACAAGGGTGAAAAGTGAGATTATATTCTGGTAGCTCTTCAAAATTGTCAGGARTAAATGGCAGTACATATTAGCTAAAAGATATCTTATTGAAAATAAATCACGAAGTAAAGTGTGCGCCACTTAACACTTAAAAAGGGAAAAATTCGTGATTCACTACTAAAATATATCTTCATAGGTCATTAGGTACCACACGAGGATCAAAGCAGGCACTAAGGGATTCAGAGAGAGAGACATAAATCTGTGAAATGGACCAGCTATAACACAAAGCATATGTGGCTGATTAGTGTGAGACAAGTGGTGCATGCCTGTGCACGAGGATGTTTAAATTTCTGCTACACTGCTGCAGGAGCGTTTCTATCCACAGATTATTTTGTTCATGTAGCTGACAAACAAGCCTGCTGCGAGGTTGTAAACGCACACTTAAACCCCTTGTTCMAAGTAAATTGTACCCAGCAAAAAGTTTTAAAAATTAAGGGCAAGATAATGGGCTGTGACTGCAGCCTGACATTACAGATGGCACAGAGCTAYATGAGCACAGCGGGAGGCTTGGGAAGCATCCCTACCCCCTCCTTCCCACGTGTTAACCACAGCCTGGGTGACTACGCTTCTTTCTCTCTCCAGCAGAATGTCATAACAGATATTTCCTTCACAGAAGCAAACACTGAAGGTCAGAAATATCCGCAGGCTTCCTTATTCCATCCTTAGCTACTGCCACWATCCTTGGAGTAGGGGTTATTATGGGTTATGCTGGAGATGCAGAAGACRCAAATGTCTTGTATCCCAAAACCATTGATATGAAGGCTTAAGAGGGGGGCATCCCTGTCATTCACTTACYCACTGTTTCATGACAACATCACTCAGCAATGGAAGCATTCGATCTGACTTTACCAAGATTTTGCACTCACAGATGTACCCCAGATTGATTGTGATGTCAAGGCGGGGAAGATAATCAATCCAGAATTCATTGCAAAATGCCCTCCTGGATGTCAAGATGTAAAATACCGTGTTTATGGCACAGACATTTATGCTTCTTTTTCCAGTGTCTGCAATGCTGCAATTCACAGGTGAGTGTGTTGAAATGAGCAAGGCACTCAGACAAAAGKGTCATTTCAGTGTAGAGAGCTTTTGACTTTTCAAATTCTTCACAGTTCCCACTGCCTCRCAGATTTGATTGCAGGTTGCTGCAGAAAACCTGAGAGAAAGACCATGTGTGATGGAATTGATCCCTTTTTACAAAGTGCTGTCAATCCTRTATTTCTGTCGACATTAGTTGTGTTTGAAGAAGTTTCTCAACCTTTGGAGAACTGTCTTGAGGTTTYCAGATCTCTCATTCATGCATAACAAGACACTATTGTACTATTATTATTCAAGTGGAAGATAGAGATGGAGCTGCTGCCACTGATAAATCTTCAGAAAAAAATAGGCATATCACCAGTGATGAATACATACAGCACTCATACTTCTGGAACTGGTTTCGTTCTCTGGATTTAACTGTCCTTGACATCAAAGACCAAGTAATGTGCTTTCTTGCCACATGAAAGGACACTGCACAAGGAAATGAGTAACTTAAGTTTTGTAGCTCAAGTTTTTCAGAGTTTTATTAGCCATGCAAAAATGTGCATGAAATTCTAATGGAGAATAACTGCACAATCAAAACACACCGCAGTTGGTGGCAGGATGCAGAGCAGGATGTAGCAAGAAGTTGTAAAGCCTGATTGACAACTTGACTTAATTTGGAGTTATTTGAGCTATTTGTATCAGGTGAAATACCTGGGATCTTGGGTGAAGTGGGTTACTTAAGGCTTTGGGATTTCACCCCTTGCCTGTGCCGTGCTCGGGTTGAGGCGCCTGTGTGTGCGCAGCGCTGCCACCTCCCGGCTGCAGCTCTGCCCGCTCAGCTGGGGAGATGACTGCCCGGGGACCGGCTTTCCAGCGCCAAATTCCTCCGTCGGACACTCCTGCGCGATGGAAATCGCCTCGGCATGAAGAGTTAGTCCCAAAGGGAAGTTAAAAAACACTGGTAGCAAGTGTTATCTCCCRGTAGCCTGGCTGCCTGTGCTGTTGCAGCGAGGGTTTCAGTGTTTCTCCTTTGCCAGCTGGCTTTGGCTTTGTTAGCTCGTATCTCACATTTCCACGGAGAGCAGATTTCTTCTCCATGCATTCAGTATGGCAGCATCTTCTTGCAATTATCAGAGCAAACTGCACCGCTAACATATTCTTCAACACWATTTGCTGCCCAGTACTTATTTTCCTGACTGGTTATTCCTGCCCATCCTAAAACCCCGTCGCTTCCAGGCTGACCTGCTATCCTACTGATGCCAGAGCAGGATGCACACACTGACTTGAGGTACACGTTCCAGCAYGTGTTAAACACCGCTGGATGTGCACCACAGCTGACAGGTTTTCTACATCAGCAATATTGTGTCCAGTTTACTCCAGGCTGAGGTCAGAAACAGGCTTAGGTTTGTGAAGAAAACGCATCTTGAAACGCAAAGATAACACATTCTGTCACACGATTGGCCTGAAAACTTCTCTGAGTACCTCCGCCTGTATCTTCAGTCATTCAATCAAGCTTGCAGGAATTTTAACGAAGGCAGTAGCTTTTTCTTGTGTGCAACTAGGTCARGCTTAAACAGAAGACCAGTAGATCAGTGGGAAGAGCAAACAGATCCTGACAGCACTTTGCAAYAAACTGCTCTTCTCTGTGTGGAGGAAGCACAAATATTTCTTAGCAACAGACTTAGTAGTAGCATCACAGCCCCAGCACTGCTGGTTTAAAGGTAAAAGGGAACACCTCGTACCTCTTGCACTGTAGAACARTTTTGAAGGTTTTTGTGGAATTTCTGCCTTCAGACACAGTGTTTTCTCCTTGCAGTGGTATCATTGACAACACAGGTGGGAAGATCCTTGTCCAGAAAGTCGCTGGGCACTCTGGTTACCGCGGGAGCTTTTCCAACGGTGTCCGGTCCCTGTCACTGCCGCGCTGGAGGGAATCCTTCCTGGTGTCAGGTACCATTCTGGGCTGGGGACTGGAACCACCTGCCCGCCCCACCCGCTCCCCACGGCTGATTGCTGGGCAGCAATGGGCGGAGGGGAAGCAGCCTCTCCTGTTACAGACCCGCTTAGTGGCCACAGACCCTCCCCACCCAGCTTTGGCMGGCACAGTGCATCTGAGACACTTCTGGCTCTGGGCTCCCTGTGCAGCCTGCAAAGAGTCTCTGATGCTGCCAGCGCTGAGCTCGGCTCAGCCCAGTGCGGGCCTGAGCCCCCGCAGGAGGTGACAGCTGTTCTGCACTGAGCCTCAGAACGCACCTGAATTCCAGCTATTGATGCATAAAATCCATTGCTCTCCACCCTGGYTGGTGGTGCTGCTGAGACAACTGAWAGGCCTTTTGGGCATTTGAAGYAYCCTCAGCCTGCACCTGAGTTTGCATCTCCTGGAGTGACTTCAGGCTTGTGCCAAACCACACAGAGCCCTGCCGTATGCACACAAACCCTGTATCAAGAGATYTRACTGGTRCATCCCAAGTATGTCAGGAACTCCYTCTGCTTCTGTTAGCCAAATAGTTTTGATATCTAATCAGTGCAGGTAAATCCATCTTAACGTAATGCTCATTCTTTTTTCCTCCCCATAGTATATATAGGAGCTCATATCTACAAAATAAACTCACAGATTTTAAAATTTTTTTGCAAATTAGATCCCCTTTACACTAGCTTCAGATTATCTTAAACCTACTTGCACTCTCTTCTTTGTGAAAAACGTTTGCTTCACATAAAAATTCTAAATCTAACTTGTTGATTCACTGGGCCAGTTCTTGCTGCTCTGCARTTTTGGAGGTTTAAGACAGGTATGACCAATTGATGTTAGTTAACYGTATCATCCCTGGAAAAATCAGCAGCTCAAGCAACTGAAAGCTACTAAAAGTAATGTTCTTTCCATCTGAAAATTTGTAGATAGCAGAGGATGTGTCAGAAACTGACCAACACAAACTGCCATCTCCATCTTGCATCCATGTATTTTGATKAATTTTTTACAGCAGTCTGCCATGGGTACACCACATTATGGGAAGGATTTATTTTGGATGAGTAGGAATTGCCTGGAATAGCTGAATTACTACTTGTGCTTGTTGCTGTTTTTCTCTAACAAACAGCRCATTGTAATTTTGGTACATAAATGGGAAATAAGATTTTTTTTACCTCAACAGCTGCTCAGTTGTTATCCCACAAAACTGTAGAAATTCTTCCATGAAAGTGTAGCAATTCTTTAAYTTATGGCAATAAATCTTTATTCTTAATTAATGAGACACTGTAAAAGAAGATACAAGAGAAAGTTACAAGAGTATATAAAAGGAGATGATGAGAAACCTGGCTATGTGTAGGCATGATGAGAGTTTCTCCCTATGCACCTAACTGTATGCATCCTGAATGCTCTCACTGATGTCAGTTTATAAACCAGCTCAAATGTAAATCTAACATATCATATACATCATATCATATTTCATATATGAAGAGGAAAAAACTTTCATTATACCTACTGAAAATTTGAGAAATTTAGAATTTTAGAGAATATTAGAGGACTAAAACCCAGGAAGGCTGTGCTACTCATCTCAGCAGCCTGAGGCTATGTGCATACATATCGCCTTCTCAGAAAGAGAGGAGTTGGGAATGGGTTTTTTATGAATATGAGTCATAAAAGACAGAGCTGMATAAAGCATTCCCCAATAAAAATATAAAATCACCTAAGGCATTTATTTCAGGACAGCTTTAGAGCTAGAACTGAGTCCCCTACTCTCCAGCTGCATTCCTTTTCAGCACACCAGACCTGTATGCAATASTGTCCCCTGGAAATGTGCCAACAGTTTATTCCTAGTTAGGATATTGTCACCRAGTTTGTGATGTTTAAATTGTGAATGAACATCCAGACAAAAGTGTACAGAAGAGGAACCCTTGGGGGACCCAGGGAATGAAGTGGCTTGATTTAGGGGCAGCAGAGAAGAAGGTCTGTCCTCTGGGATTAATGCAGCCAGCACACCAGGAGGTATGGAAATGCCTCGGTGCTCACTTTCAAGCACTGAAATGCCCTGAATGACTCCATTCAGTTTAGCGGCAGTTTCGCAGCTGGTGGGTTAAGAATACAGCCCCAAACTTCTGGGTTTGCAAGTCACAAATAAGTGTGAGAGGGTGAGCAGCCACCGCACTACCGCAGCCACCACACCAGAGCTTGTGTTTCAATGGCCAAAGCTGATGTTTTCAGCYCACATGGAAACACACTTTTAAGCATGTTAAGCAAACTCCAACCTAGATGTAACTTTTTCCCAACAGTGACAAAGACATGATACCATGGCCCCAGAGAGCAAGGCCACATTCAGGTCAGGACTCAGGCCTGTCTCCTGGGCACATACAGGATGCAAATTACTGCTGATCAAAAACCCCAGAATCCAGCCTCCCCACTTAGCTGATGTATTTTCACAGCAGCAGGGTTCAGGTTAGCATTAGAAATCAGATACAACAGAAATATTCCAAATTAAGATCAAATTACCATGCTATTGCTGCATGTTATTGCTGCATGGATCAACTACTCATACTGACATGAGAATAAAGAARGCATTTAGAAGTCATCTGTGATCCTGTAACTCTTCCATTTCCTACCAAGCCAGCAGATGTCCCTAGTCCTTGGTTTCTGATCCCAGTTTTAGCTCAGGGAGAAGTGGATGTGAAAACCTGCTGTCCTTCACTCAGCCCAGCTCCTGTCAGGGAAGCTCAGAAGATGAGAAGGAAGCTCTTTCCAGTTTGTCCACGCATGCTAATTCACCAGCTCTGGTATTTGGTGGATCAGTGTTGACTTTAGTGGAGCTGCTCWCACTTCATATCACTGTAAATGAGAAATGGAAAACCTTCTTACATCGTTACCTCGTTAGTAACTCTGACTTCTGTATCTATGGCTTTGTAATGACATCTGAAAACTCAGAGAGGAGCAAAACAAAGGAGATAGAGACATGAAAAGGGATAAAAGACAGGGATTCTCCAGCTCCATGGACTTCTCTGCTCATTAGAATTCCTCTAGCATACACCTTTCTTTGTGTGCCATCATGGGGCTGAGAGGTTCAGGCTGTCTGGATTCATCACCCAGGATGACACTGTCCATGTCCTTAAAGAATCCCCTAAGAGAACAGAGGAGAGACCACCATGACTCAGGTTTTGAAGGAGTGGAGGTAGGTGTCACCAGGGGTGGCCCAGGCATGTGACACGGCACAGTGTCTCTCAGGGACAGTCACCAGGGTGACTGCAGTCACCACAAGACCTGCACCCACCAACTCCTCAAGCCCAAAGCCCCTGCTGAGCTTCTCTGCAGCACTTCTCACTCAGTGATAGATGTGAGTATAAAAACTGTCCCAAGAGATGGAACTGCACGGCCACATGTACCAGTAGAGATGGCATCTGCTCTGGCACTAAAAAGATTTGTGGTTTGAAGCTTAACTGGGAAACATACCTCATTGTTTCAAGACAAGACTCTCATTTTAGGTCTAAATATAGGTACCATATGTTCCCCCACACAAGCACAGCCTTCTCTCACTGTTATTACTGCAAAAGACTGTTGCCAGAAATGGCATCTTGCAGAAGTGAGGTCAGAGAAGAATGCTGTGTGCGTGATGAAATGAATCCCACATCAAACATGCTTTCCAAGTCAACTGCATAGTCAGGCACTGGAGAAGGCTGCCTAGGGAAGCTGTGGATTTCATCAGAAGTTACACAGATGTCCTTCAGGAATGGCCCCATTTTGCTTAATATCATTTCAGAGCAAAGGAATGAACTAACTGACCTCTGCAAATCTTCCCCAGTATTGTGTTTTCATGGTTTCTAACTCTTTTTTTTATGATGCTGCATTTAGACACTGATATTTTTAATGGTATGGTTTTGAGATTCTGCCATTAGATGAAAGAAATCTCCATGAAAGTGAGTTGAGAAGTAAAGAAGAGGGATCTAATTCTGAATGCCTGCGTTGGATGAGAATTTTATTATAAGAAAACTTTGGATATTTTGTGATGCCTTCTAATTTTTTTTTTTTTTTGTAGAAGGCAAGCCAAGAAAAGGTGTGACATATCCATCAACTCTAGAATATTCTTCTTCAAAAAGTACAGCTGTTAAATCAGGCAAGTATTTTTGACTGGCTTTCCCTTACATCCATTCACAACTATCTGTCATAGCTTCTCAGTTGTATAACACAAAGATATAACTACTCAGAGGCAGAAGTTCATGCATCCATTAGTATGTCATCCAAATCACTCATGGTATTTTTTTATCTGAAGCATATGGAAATCATCTCAGACAACTTCTATTTTTTGGTCATACCATGTTTCACAGCYTTCCGTTTCCAAGTAGTTTCCCCCTTGCTTTAGATCTGTTCCTGAATATGATGTACTGGTTACATGAAAGCATTTGAGGTTATACATGTTGGCTTTCTCCTAATGCTACTCATGTTGTCTCTTGGGATATTCAGGGCTGAGAGTACAATGTTAAATAGTAATGTAATATAAATGACAGAGATGGTAATGCAGAGCAGCTTAACTAAGAATGCCACAATAAAGAGCTACTCTGTGTGATCATTTTAGTCAGCATCCTACTCTGTAAGACTCAACTCAGTTTGAAGAATTTAGTTGCTTTCAGAGGTCTTTGATYAATGCTTGACAACACTTTCTGTGAAGAAATTCTTCTCATACAATGTAAACCTCCCTTGGAAAAAAACAGAGGCCATTTCCTCTTGACTGACCCTCCACCTCACTACAAACTCCTTTCAGGTACTTGTAGAGAGACATTAAGTCCCCTGTGAGACTTGGTTGGGTTTTTTTTTCCAGGCTAAAACACCTCAGTTCCCTCAGCTRCTCCTCCTAAGACTTGTGCTCTAGCCAGTTTACCAGCTTCACTGCCCTTCATCTTTCTATTTTCACTTGAACAAAGGCAAATTTAAATCTCAAARCTGTAGTTGTTCAGACTGAATATGCATTGCCCAATTCTATGCCTTTGAAATTTATGATACTTTTGCCTTTACAAATAAGTAAAGGTTTGTACATTTCTTGAACATGTATGCAGAAATTAGTTGACCCAAATATTATGCACAGCTAGAAGGGAGGGCAATACCTCAGRAATCTTGACTTTTTCTGAGAAATGTTTACTAAAATCGCAACTCATCATTGCCAAACGTAGCCACACTTGAAACATCAGCCCAAACATCTCAGAGCAGAGCAGAGAAGATCACAGCCAGGCCTGAGCTCAGCAGGCTGCAAGCAATGATGTCTTCCACCAGTGCTAAAAGCCACATGATATGAGAATCAGTGTAGAAATGGGGAGCATCATCAATTCAGGGTTCTGTCACACAAACAAAACACAAGGATCCTGTTCCTGCAGCAAACCAAAGACACAAGTCTTCACTTTGYTCTTGAATCAAGCAGTGTGAAAGAAAATGCCAGGATCCCAATAACAATACTGGCCATTTATGCAGAGAAAGCCCAGGATTATCAGAGGAGCAAGCAACTATTACATCAAACCCARTGCCTGAGGATGTCACTGCCTGATTTTGCCCAGCCCTGTCCCACAGGTAGCAAAGAGATCTGATGGTCACAACCTGTCTTTCCCAACCCCACTCAGCCCTGTTAGCCCTCCTTAGATCTGCCACCTCAGCTCAGCCATCTCAGCTGTTCTGTGTTGGAAACAGCTTGGCTTTAAGATAAAAATCTCTGTAATATGCTGCCAGGGCCATCTTGTGAAAGAGAATTTCCTACTTACTTTTTTAATTTTTAAAAAAGCTACTTTTTTCTTCTATTTTAAATTACRGAGACCACGCTGTTCACTCTGATACTTAAATCCATTATCTGTAGGAGGCAAAGGCAGTCCTTTGAATATTACACTCTGCTGTCAGATTAACAAAAAAATCCTGCTTCATACCTGATCAGCTGTCAGAGATGCAATTTTAGTCCACATCCCAGAGATGCCAGAGATTCATAGTGCCTGACATTTCTTTAAATGCTCCTGGTGGTTAYAGTGCTTCTCAAATACTGGGCACAGCAAGAAAAACCTTCCCAAAATTCTAATTCTTCATAGCTGCTCAAAATAATTAAAAGATTCTCAAATAGTTTGCTGTTGTCACAAGAACTAGAGAATAAAAAAAAAACTAAAAAGGGAAGATGAAAATCCTTCAGTATTCAGTCAGATACAAAAGCAGAAGCAGATTATTTTGTGAGGTAGCAGTAAATAAGTAATAAGTGTTCCAAGCACATTGATGACTCCTGGTCTGAGAAATAAAAAAGAACCAAAAAAAATCTCCCTTTTCCTTCCTTCTAAGCCAGTCTATGGCATTCAGAATTTGGCCCCATAATGATCTCAAAATATCAGGCAAGAAAGAAATATATCTGAACATGAGTTAGTGACTGAAATTTTGCACATTAGCAAGTATTTTCCAAACAGCCTACACACACCATGACCCTAGTTCTCAGAACATGCTCCTACTCAGAGGAAAAAAACAAGATGCATTAAATCTTACGAGTATTCGCTTATTAGTGGCAAAGCCCCACACTTACTGGTTACTTCAGAAATKTTATTGATACTGGCAGGAGCTTTTGGGCAGTAAAAATGCCTAAATTTGGCATGAAAGATGGGGGTTGACTACTTCCTAGTTGTTGCCTTTTCTCACTGGGTGATAAAGCTCTGATTGGACTGACTGACCCACCTAATGTGTGACAGGGTGCCTTCCTTTGGGGGCTGATAATCTCTAACWGGGAGACTTAAAATTATTTTCTTCCAGAGCTACCTTTTCTAATGTGTTCAATTTTGCTTCAGAGCCTAAAAAGCCAGAGCAAGACCTAAAAGTTGTGAGGAGCACAGGCACTGTTAACACGTCAGTAAAAGCATCAGAACAAGGTAAGGGTTGGGGAATTTTGGTGCTCCTTACAGTATCCCACCCACCTAATCTGCCTGCAGGTGTTTATAGGAAACATTTTGACACTGGTTACATGGACAGCTTTACCTCTCCCATCCAACCTCCTCTCCACAGCCCCTTTCCCACCAAACCAACATGCAAWGGTGCTTGAAGGACTTCTGCTAATTCAGAAAAGAGGGCACCCACAGAGTTTAATTTCTGCTCGTGCTTTGGGTGAGTTCAGGGTTTGTCAACTTGAAAATCTCGCATTATGGTTCTGGGCAATCTCCTWTGCAGAGCACATGCCCTGCAAACCTTTTGAAGATACTTTGAAAGAGATGGGTACCCTGCCCACAGGAGCACTGGGAAAAGCTACCCCTCGAGAGCTGTTCTCTTGTGTCAAAGGATCCACAAGGAAACCCAGCCAACAAGCACCAAGGCAACAGCTTTCCTCTGCCTTTACTATGCCGCTTCCTCAAGTTTTGTGCTGATACTGTCAGCTTCCAGCTTCCTTGCTCCTCACAGASTGGGCTATAAAGCTGGCCAATGTGCCTGTTGCCTAGTCCAGCAGCACAGGATCACAGGGGAWGACTGACTGTGCCCTCTGTTTTCTTTCTTTTATAACAGTTTCATGGAGCAGGGCACTGTTCAGCCCAAAAAGAGCCATTCATACTGATTTTTTCAGCTGAGTTGTTTTGTTTTTCTTCTGAGCCCCCTTTCAGCATTATTCCATTAAAACTGCCTGAGATCTGAGTTTTCCACTGCCCAGCATTAGGTGATAATTAATCCACCAGACAGTTTCACAACGATGCTTTCCAAAAGGAGAACGTCCAGAAATAGCAATAAAACACAAGCCTGTGTTGTGCAGCAGTGAACAGAGAGCACACCATTCCCTTTCAATGCAGACAGCGTGTCAGGCCATCCCCAGGGCTGTGGGCAAAAGAATAATACCAAGGTCAGCATGGAATGTATTTTAGGGCAGTTTTTTTTGTATATAGATGGAGAAGATAACAGTGAAGAACCTTTTTTGAGACAATGACTTGGAAGAACCTAAGCATGTTGACTATCTTTTATAAGGATATTTAGGATGCGAATTTTGCAACTAGAATTGTCAMTGTTCTCACAACAGATGATACATTTTAAAAGTSGTAACAACCGTGAGATGAGTCAAACTTAGATGAGATTGGCACCTTCCAGGTGGTGCTCTCCTCTCCCCCACTCCCCTCAGCCAAAGCCCTAATGCTCCCTGCTCTGGCTCWCACCCACTCCCCCAAATCACCTTTATCTGAAAGCTGTCTTTCTGTCAAAAACATTTCAGTGCTGCGATTTTATTCTGGTCCATGACTCAGATTGGCCATCTTTTACTACCAGACACCAGCTGATTTCCATTTACATGGATTCTCTAAGTACTTAATTACACGGAGAAAAGATGATGCCAAAACAGAAGCTGCAACTGGCTTTTTGAACCATTTCATAGGTCTGARATATCTGTCAGTTTGAGAAATGTTSCTGGCCGAGGKGTAGGTGGAACATTAATGCTGCAAGAGGCTGTGGTCAGCACCCTCTGACAGCARGGTGTCACAGAGGCACTTGTGCTACACTACAGCAATAAGGCACTAAGGGCTGCACAGATGAGGATGCCCACAGGCTTTCTGRAGGGAATGCCAGTTTCTGGGTGCCCTTAAACACTGCTGCTGCTGCCACACCTGTCACACATCCAGCCACAGTGTCTCTGTTCCTACAGGGGACGCCGTCCGCAGGGAGTATCAGACAACCCCAGTGCTGACCCCAGCTACACCAATGGCCACAACAACCTCCACACCAATGACCACGACCATGGATCCTTCCACCACGGTGCCACGGCCAACCACAACACTTGCAGYGACCAGAACCACAGCAGCTGCAGCCAAGACGAGACCTGGGCTGCACAGGGTCAGAGATATGGGTCAGTAGCATGGATGTTTGCATTGCTTTCCTTCTGACTGACAGCCTTCCTAAAATTTAAGGAAAAAGACATACAGCTGGATATACCATGACTTAGAGGATCACAAGTTCAGTAATTCAATCTAGAAATATTAGGAGTGAAAAAAATATGTAAGTCCAGCAGGCGGATTCATGTGAGAGTAAGCTCTCCRTCCCCAAATGCTGTGATGGTTTTCAGGTGTAGCAGTCAATAAATAGTTCTTTGATTCTCACTTCTAGACTGAGAGTTCAAAGGATAGGTTAAGAACCCATTTTAGAATTAATTTAGTGATAACTTTCAAGAAATGAAAGCTGTAATATAACTTTGTAACAGCTTTTGAATTTTAAAGATTAAAACAATGTAAAGGAATTCTCATACACCTTTTTTCACACCTGATTTTCATTATTTTTTCCTTCTTAATTTCTTATTATTCATTAGCATTGTGGGGTTTTGCTTCAATAGCTAAAAATTAAAATCTCTTCTTTTTAGGTTCCAGCAGTGTCCACCCAGCGTACGCATCTGTGGTAGCTGCAGCAGCAAGTAAGTATGCCACAAGGCATGCAGCACAGTGTATTTTAGGGCAGCAATGATTCAATAACCTTTCAAGCCTCAGCAAACTCAATGACTGAATCCAAGTCTGGATTGAAACTGAAAACCAGACCCTTGGCCTGAATGTCAAAGATGCTGATCAACCACAGTTCTGAGGAAGGCTTTCTAGTGAGTATCTGCCCATTTCAGCAGTGAGAAAAGCTGGATTTTACAACACTTGAGACAAAGATTGTGCTGTTCGAATCATGTTTTCATATTACTTCCTTCTGTCATACACTTTCAAAGGGAGACTTGATTTAGTTGTAAAACACATGATGCAGAGGGATGTGTAGCCAGCTAAACCTGGGGCTGAGAGCTCTGAAATGCTGACTTACATGAAACCACTCTTCTCTCAAAAACCTCAGGCTGTGCTTCTGAGCCTGGCATCCATGTGATGTTATTCCTGGCATGCCACTTGTTATTGACAGCAGAATGGCAGCTGCTCCGAGCTCTGCATCTCAGTCCAGGAGCGTGCTCTCAATCCAGCCCACAGCCTGCAGTGCGAGTATTTAAAGGTGTTTTCCCATCCAGTGTGCAATCACTCAGCTGTGCAGTCAAGTAAAGGAGAATATTTTCAGCTGTTTGAAAGTTTCTGAGCATGGGGATATGATTGCTTCTGAGTGAAAAGGGAGCTGGGCCATCATTAGGTTTCATGCTCCATAGCTGTTTCAGAGTGCTTTCAACTCCGAAGCTTTGTTCTCACTACAGTTATSCCTGCTGCCAAGTAATTCAGAGCCAAGAACATAGAAGGGCAAGTATCTTTTGGGTAATTCAGGTGTTGAATGGAAACATAATGAAGTCAAATTTAGTTGTGAGTGCAGAATAAAGGCAGGGGCTGAAGGGTTAATCTTATCAAGTCAAATATGTAAGTAGGTCTGTGCGTGGCAGGATTTACAGAAGTGACCACACAATTCAAAGTGGTTTAAATTTTGTGGAAATCTGCATCATTCAGTACCTAATGTGCCTGTAAACTTGATTCTGCTTGTTGCTTTCTTTTCAATTTCCTATTCCCACAGACTGAGCACAGAGGAGGCCTTTGCTGTCTTTACTAGCAATTAGGAACCCTGTTTGAGGTACCCCGCTCAGGAAGAGAGTAWAGTTGAGAGTAAAGTTTGGGCAATACTGAAATGAGTGGGAAGGCTGTATTTGTCTTTAATAAGACAAATTATTTAGTCACAAAGTGAAAAAAAAACCCCAAAACTTAACCAATGAACCCAAAACAAATAAAAAAGCTCTCAAATTTTCCAGTGCTTTCAGTGGTCACTTAATTGTAATTTGGATCCATCTTCCTTCACAATTTTCTTTACTGAAGTTCTAAGCATAAATTAATTCCCAAAATATTCAAGTGATCAAAGCTAAGGTTTATTGTGAGCTGGAGTGGTGGAGAYCCACTTCTGATTTCACAGACTCCATTTCTAGGACTACATCCAGCATGTTTGTACCTGACATTTGGCTTCCTGAATTCTCCTGACCTCTTCTTGATTCTGAAAGAGAAGAGCTGGATAAATAAAAAAATACAGAAAGTACAAATACAGTTTTGATGTGATGACCATACATAWAGCAGTATATCATAAATCATGCCATGATCCTTGGTGCCACGTTGAGGCACCGAGCGGGCACCCAAGCATCAGGCAGCGATTGCCTGGGCATCCTCAGGTGAGGTGTGAGGTGCTTCCCYGCCCTCCTTGTCCAGGTGGGTTCCATGGCTGCATCTCTTTTCAGACAGGGACTCGAAGCTGGGCACTGCCTACCACGACACACTACACAGCTTTCATCCCCAGATGTGACTTAATAGAGCAGTAAAAAGAAAAGGGTTGAAAAGACATGAGATAAGGGTAATGTGAGTGCTAGAGAAGACGTGGAAGGCTCTTATCCAGCAGGAAGACCAGCTCACATCTTCAGGAAGCACTGGGCAAATATTCCATCCRGGCACTAGGGAGAACAGCTGGTGTTTATTTTTGGATGCTGGCTTTCTCCCCAAGTTATCCCTGACTACTTAACCCATCGAAGGTACYGACCAGGTTGCAGATGGCCAGGCATGTTTTGTGCACAGAGTAGCTGCTTCTCTTCTCAAATCAGTTCCCATCATTTGCAAAGTTCACTCTAAACAGCATGTAAACTGCTGTTCCCATCGTTTCCTGCCTCCATGCCTCCCTGCTCACTACAGCACTTGCTCCCAACCAAGGTTTCTTTGCTCCACTAGTTTGATTTTTGACCCAGTTCTTGGGATTTGCTTGGAGACTGTCCATCTCCAGTTTGTTACTCCTAGTTCTGGCTCAGCCTCCAGCTTGCACAGAGCTCTGTTCTAACGAACACACATTCACAAGCCATGGCTTCACTGGCATCTCAGATTTGAAGGAACCTGGAAGTGCAATTCCAGCCTTTCCTCCTCTACCATCACCGTGTTTGGCCCAGCCAACAAAAGCATGGCAGARCCCTGCTTACTGCAGGGATGGGAGTTACATGTCTTTGGAAGGTACAGAAGGAGGGAACGGCCCCACAACCTGGCACAAAAGGTGCATAGAGAGAAATCCATATTGCTAACATGAAATTAAATTTTAAAAGCGGCATAAAACACTTGGACACTGAGGTAATCTCTCTTTTACCCTCTTGTACTCTATTTCTATTGACCTTGTAAAGAGTGTTAGATACACACTGGGGCTCAGTCATGGCAAACACGAAACAAGGGGAGCTCTGAGGCTCAGAGTTAATTTTCTACCACCACTCAGGCACAGTGACCCTCCTGTGTGTAAAGCCTGCCCTGCACAATCCCATACAACACCGACTGCTGCGCACAGACTTTCCCTGCAAAATCTGAATGAATGCTCAGCCTGGTATAGCTGTGGTCCATCTGGAGCCTTACAAGCTTAGAGTTAAAAAGCCTTGCCGSTTTTGGCAGATGAGCCTGTTAGTTCCATAAACAGGATCTCTTTGGCATCTGGAGTTTACAAGGTCTCTCAGGACAGSTCCTAGAAATCCCATCAAAAGGGCTTCTAGTGGCCTGGAAGGTTCAAGTTTGGGTCAAACACAAGCTYCTTACTGTCACCTAATTTTGCAATGTCAAGTTCCCAAGGAGCAGCCATTCCTGTTTTCTAGGACAACCATTCAAAATGGTCTCATTGATGACATCTTATTGATAAAATAATCTCCCGGGCCCCTGTCCAGTGTTCACAGAGTCAGCTAGAACATTCCCACTGATTTCACTGGGCTTTCGAATTAATCTTTCTGGGAAAACTAATGAATAAAGGCTTGTTAAAGTTGTTAACAGGCTTCTTAAGAATAATTAATGAAATTAAAGGCATGATTAAAGACATGGTTTTCATCTGCAAATGCTTTGAGCCTTTACTATTTTTGAACAGTGGGAATTTAATAACCCAATCACCTTTAAAAAAGCCTTTTGTGTCGAAGATATGTCAGACACATGAATTCTCCCACATTATTTTTTCATTGTCTAATTACTTACAGTCTGCCTGCTTGCTCATATTCACTTACTCTCTGCAGAAAGGGTAGTATCTGGTCTGGGGGGTCGTTTTGGGATTGGGGTTAAAACCTTCSTCACACAGCCAGGACAATTGGATGGTACTGAAACAGAGATAGACATAGATCACCAGTGTGAGTGGAAGAAAGAAAATTACAAGGGAAAGCAAGCCACAGAAGCAACTGCAGATCTTTTAAATGCAGACCAGAGAACTGTATAAACAATATCTATAACTGAAGGGAACATTAACAAGGCTCATCTGTATGACAGACAATCCTTTTTTAAGCAGGCTCAAAATCTATAGTTAACATCGGTGAAAGCCTATTAATGGCAACTCTATATATGAACCATTAACTCTGACAGCTGTAAAGTGAGACTCAGGGAAAAAGCTAGGTAGCACTAGGTARTCCTGAAGCAAACATGCTACAAATAACACTTTTCCATTTTGATGTCTACTTAGGACAAGTTCAGGCCGCACAAGGAAGAGGACAGAATACAGGTATGTTTTAAATTAACAACAACCAGTAGATTTGTACTGCTCAAGTACTAGAAAACCTCRTGTTTAAGTTCCATGTGCTAACCAATATAATATCTTCAAAGCATTCAGGAGCACTTCCACCTCTGCAAGTGACAGGAGTATTTTACGACACAATACAGGTAAAGGCATTAAAATCCTCCTCTATTTCCTCCCCACAGATATTTCTACCACTTACATCTWCCAAGTCATGCAGTAACTCACTGTTTTCCCCTCCTAACCGTGTTCATAGAAGGATGCAGTGAGAGAAGAAATCACAGTGGTCATTGTGTGAAAAGTGTAACTTTTAGGGAAAAGAGCAAACAAGAGTGATTAAATGGGGAATTGTTCTCAAACTAGCAGTCTAATTTAAAAAGGTTATTTGTAACATTTGCTGTTGCAAAACAAGAGGCGAATGCTGTGTCTGTGCAAGTTTGCGGGGCTAAGGCCTGACCCAGGTCAGCACCTATTGACATTTCAACTATTTTGCCAGCCTCTTTCAGTCTATTTTTTTTTTTTTAAATATTATTTCATTGTTTCCATCTTCCTTTTTTTGTGTGGTTTGAAAAAGCGCAGAAAGGCAATTTGGGGGCACTCATCCCTTGCAATCACAGCTCTCTCCTCGCCCGCTGGCATCCACTGGCATCTGTTTAACCTCTCGCCTCTCYGCAGGTGCTCAGCGCCAAGAGCCTGTTCCCACCTTCCAGAGGGCTGCTGGCTCTCCAGCCCACCTGGGTGAGCAATACTGCTAGCAGCACATTTCCCACTCCTTTCATAGTTTTAGCTCCCCCACATTRTTTTCCTGTATCCTGGAGGAGGACCAGGGCAAGGCTCATGCACTGAATGCGAACTAGCAGCTTCCTGAATGGGAAAGGCAAAGGAAATCTCAGTCACTGGTGACCTGCTGTTTCAGGCMGTGGGAATCAACATTTACAAAGTGTTTTCCATTTTTCTTATTTGTTAGTCAAAATGAGAAACAACCAAGCAGCTCTGTGCAGCCTATGAGATCTTCAATAGAGTTAAATCTYGTGCTCCTCTCATTCCCAGTAATCTCTAGGCTGACAGTGAAGGTAGAGGTTGCTTTTAATACCGAGGGTAGAAGCATCATCTGTACTGTTCTCTCTTCCTGGCATTGCAAGCAGCCCTGGCAGCAGGCACTTTGCAAAGCCTCCAACAACTTTCCAGAGGCTCTCAGCACACATTCCAAACACTTAACTGTCCCTTGATGGACAGCGGAGCTTCTCAGAGACTGAGATTTTGTGTGGGAGCACCGAGGGTGGGGTGAGGAGTGGGAGCCAGGGTGGCAGCAAGGCACTGCAGCAGTGAAGGTGTCCCTGGCCTTGAGGGCTTTGATGGGAATCAGAGGAGTACTGCAGCAGGAAAGAGCCAAGTGCTCGTTCACACTGAGGTTAGAGGATGTTATCCTGCAGCAGGTCTTTCCAGATAATTGCAGCCCCATGACCTTACCCAGCAATCTCCCGGTCAAAATGACAACTTGTAGGTGACCTAGTTGCAGCATATTTAAAATGCACTTGCCCTAGGWTGTGCTCCATTCCCTCACTTTTCTACTCCTCCTTGTTTTAATCTCCTTTTCTTCTGTTTTCCATCTGCGTTTGTCTTTTTCATGCTTTTTTGGCTATACCAAAGGATGTGCAGGCCAATTCTCAGGCTAGCCAAATCTTTGCCAGAAAAACTGGAAAAACTGCTGAGTCTTATTTAAATCAGTGTTTGATCCCACCTTATTGCTTATGCACCTTAACAGCATCCTAAAATGATTACAAAGCACAAATTTCCCATTATAAATTATTCTGTTTTCTTCRTCACAGAACAAGAAGGAAAAGAAATACAAACACATAATTGCTATATTCCCAATAAGCCCTGATCCATTTTTCAGTCCAGAATGTGRCAGCTCAGATGTGTTGCTTTCAAGCAGCAAATTTTTCTAACAATCAAAGGAAAGTTCCTGAGCAAGTTTTTATTTTCTCGGAAAGGTTCTTGATCCCATCAAGTGTGTGCAAACAGCAGTGATCAGTTCTGAGGGTTTGGCTGTGCCATTGAGGAACTTCCTCTCATCGGCTCAGGTTACCRAAAGGGTGTGCTGGGAAAACACCTTCCCTGACACACCAGTTTCCTGTGCAGTGCACATTAACTCTCTTGAAATCCCACRCTCATTTAGCCATGAGTTTTCAAGAAAGTTTTTCAAGGCAGTTATTCTAAAGAGTTGTGGTGGTGGTGTCTATTTTTTTTTTAAGAGACCATTCTTGGCATATTTTAAAAATCGACCCATTTTTTAATGGACATCTTCAAGTGAGGAAAAAAGTCCTAGTTATAAAAATAGTCATTTCACTTTCAGATATGCATGTCATGGACAGCTTTCTTCATTATGTGTCTAGGACTACACACAGGAAATAGAGCTTTTGCCTGGATTAACAGGTCACTCCAAATAAAAGCTTTATATTCTGCTGACTTSCAGCCAGCTTTCCCAGATTCTTGGTGTTTAGATTCTGTTTTTCTTCATTAAGATGGTAAACCACCACAGAAAATTCTAAGTAAGCAAACTGAGAATTGAAGAAGCAATAAACCACTCCCACCCGCAGAGATTTGGACAGACTAGAGCACCTGTGGACATCTGAGCTGAAGTTGTYAATTGTTAATCTAGAAAAGCTTCAGCATTGTTCTTACGGACAAAAACCAGTTTTTCAGCACCTGTCTCTCTTTCTGAAAAGCATCAGTCTGTCTTTTTTGAGCTTAAACAGTCAGAGATGCCAAAGAAGCCTGTTTTCTGAGGATACTCCCTGACAATGAGGTRGCAGCAGAAACAAATCTGTGACACATGAGATGGGCAGATTCTGTTGCTCTGATCCTTCAGCTCACATCCTTGCCTATAAAGAAGAGAAGGAAAAATCTTTATGCAGCTCCTCAGATGTTTCCACATGCCATACAGTTCCTACTGCTTTGAACAGGTTTACCATTGCAAGTCACACAGCAGAATACTTGTACAAAAGACTCAAGAAGTTCAGGGTCCTCTTCATAATTTGCTGTTTGCCTGTTAAGGTGGTTTTTTTTCTTTTTTTGTTTGTTTAGTTTAGGGTTTTTTGTGGGGTTTTTGTTTTTGGAGTTATTTTGGGGGTTTTTTGGGGGGCTGGTCAGGATGAAAAGCAGTTTCATATGAATCTTTTTCTTCTCACARTCACTGGGTGCTCCTCCACCCTGGGAGGATGGGGAGGCACACCTTTGGAGATTATCTACTCACAAAACAAACTGGTTTCACTGAAATTGGTTCTTCTCAGTGCCAGCATTCAGGAGATRTGTTGGCCACTCTGATAACAAATGAGCAGGTGCTCTTCTCTATGGATAGGGTCCTCCTGCCCTGCAACCATCAACCCTAGCTTCTGTCACTGCTGTTTCCTCATGACTCTGCTGAAGGATGTATAAAACTGGCAGACAACACTMCCAGAATACAGGAATATTCCTCTTGTTTCTTTTCCTGTTACCCAGGCCTGCCCTTTCCTTCACCCTACTTCTCCTCCTAAGGAAAATCACAAAAAAACACTTCTGTGTCCATCATGACAGACTTAGTCCTTTGTTTTTCTCAGTTTTCAGACCCTTCATAGGGTGTTTAAGTAGTGCTCAGCATAAGGAGGGAAATCACTTTAGCAATGAAACATGACAGGGTTCCTCCTACCCTAAGGGAGACCACACATCTTATTCAGCTATCAGTCTCATCTAACAAGACTCTCTCCCAAAGAGAACTGGTAGTTCCTCATGGGAAAGGCAACCTAAGGACATGGCCARTGCTCTCACAAGGCTGGGGGACACTGGCAAGCCAACATGAGATTTTTTCCATGCCTTCATTGTAGTCAAGAGCACACCAGCTCTGTGCAGCCTACAGGGTCTTTGATAGAGCTAAACCTTCTGTTCCTGGGATTCCTAGGAACTGTTTCTGTCCTACTCAGCTGCAAGGGCATTCATCTGGCTGCAACCCAGTCAGACAAAAACATCCCTTTGAGGGAACATCTTMCAGCAGCTTCCAAAACCAAAGACATTTTGGGGTTTATTAATAAGGACAGCAATTTTGATGAAGTTATCCATGCCTAATAAGTGGCAAGCAATTCTTAGACAACTTCTTTGTATTTGGATGGGCTGATGGGATACAGAAACCTCTAAGTGAGAGGTACTTGGAGATTTGCAGTAAAAAACAACCTAAACCAAAGAAAAGTGTACCGAGGTCAGTGTCTTGGTTATTGATGCGATTTAGAGGAACAAAACCAAAACRGTTCTAAAGAGGTGTATTTAAAACAYTAAAAAAGGTTAATCTCTGAGGGCAGTGACACAAGGCTCCTAGTTATTGCTTGAAATGTGCACATAAAGGTTCCCAGGTTTACTGATTTCCTCAGCTGCTAAAYTGCTAATGTAAGTTATTGTCTCAACGGACCTTTCTAAATTGAGTCAGAACTTTGTCATCTCTAGTATTTGCACTATTATCAGTAACAGGTTTTTTTCTCTTTCATGTGTGAAAGCAATGGAAACAGACTCATGGAAAGCTGGACTGAGCCTTTTTGACACAGGTAAATATTTATAGCATCTGCTAACTAGTCTGGGAATAAGTGGTTTCCATCACACATGRGAAAAGCTAAATCTATTTATTCATCAGGCCCATGAGCCTGGTGATAACAATCTCATTTTAAGAAGTAATTATAGCATTTAAAATTATAAATAAGGTATGTTGTTGTTCTGTGCTTTCCTCTGTCTTGAATTCCTTCTTAAAGCAAGAGCAGAAGAGATGACCTCTGGAAAGAGTTGGCAGTTACACTACAGGAAAGGGATTCTAGCTACTGAAATCCATTTGTAAATGAGAAGGTATTTTGGGAATGCCACAGTTGAGATCTGCACACTTGAGAGCTGCAATCAGCATGACAGATTATTCTGATGTCAATGTACTTAGGGAAGACATTCRGATAAGAAAGGGAGGGCTTAAGTCAAACATAAAGAATAATGAACATTATTGACATTTTCTGACATTTTAGCCTTAAAAACTGACAATATGGAGATAAGGAGACAAGATTTTTTTATAAGTACTGGTGAAGGTAAAAACCCTACATTTGTAGCAGGCTCCCATAGCAACAAGACCAAGACTTGGGCAACCCTTAATCGGGAGCAGTTCCCAGATGCAGATCCCACAGGTTTAACAGCTCCCTTTCCTCAGGAACACTGAAAGCAGACTACACAAGACACACATCAATTCTCCACGTGGYTCTCCCCCTCTTACCAGGGGTCTGAACACCCAATATAAGAGGTCTTTCCCACCACTGGTTTTGTTGCTGGAGAGGGCTGTGCTGGCGGCCCTCGTAGAGACCATGCCCTTGAACACTCTGCTTACTTCAAAGCCTTCAGTGTGCTTATTCAGGAAAAGCTATAGCACTAGGGCCAGGGTGCAGAAGGATATTTGGGAGGCAGAAAATAACAGCTTGCATTAAATGCAATCAAAAGTTGGGGGAAGGGATCTTGTATTAATAGTTTCTCAGCAACTGAAGTGCCAGCATMGACTAAGTGTGATAAAGTCTGATGAATTCAGATTGTCACTTCAAAGGAGTGGTTTCTGGCATGGATGTAGTCACTGCTGTCTTACTTAAATGAATGGGAAGTTTAATCAGTATGGACAGCTGTGACAAACAGTGAAGGGAAATTTAATTAGCATGGCGTAGACTGCCCATGCAGCAAGTTGAAATTCCCATGGCAATACCAACATTAAATTGGACTGGCAGAACAGGGAGGCCCATAGAGAATGACCACCTTTCCAATTAGTTGAGGAAGAGTATTTGGTGGGTGACTTTATTGTTCCACTAAGCACAAATCAGCCAGCTGACCCACAACCTTCAAGAACTGATAATTGCACTGGCAAGTAAGAATGAAAAATGCTCCACTGCCTACATTTGAGTTTTCCATACTGACAAAGCTAATGTCAGCCATATGCCTGGGAAAGGAATATGGATTTTATAGGATGCAGATAAATGCATGAGGCAAATAGCTAACTATGAACTATCTTCCATATACAATTTAGTTGCTAAAATAGATGGCACATGTTAATTTCTAATTTCACTTTAGTGTTAAATCCACCTACTTTCTGTTCTGCAAATAAGGCAAGATGGGGGGGAAGGAACTGCACATATGGGGTACCAAGCTGGCACATGTGAGGTATGCAGTGTGCAGGCTGCAGGATGAAGYGTGGCTTTGGTCTGTTGCTAAGGAACTATTGTATGCCTCTACTGGAATTAAAGCCTGTACTGGAACTTACACAGTCAAAAAGGCAGACTGRTGTCTATTTCAGGTTTAAAGGAAAAAACCCACAGTCATCATCATCCATGCGGCTGACAAAGAGAGGCTGTGCATGGCCAAGTCATGTTGCCTTTAACTTCCACATCAGATAATCTAACCATAAACCTGCACAAGATTTGCCTTCCTTCAAAGGCATGTTTGGTCCCTGCAAGTGAGACTTTCAGGYCTCAGAGAGGTCAGAAATGTTTCCTGTAGCAGATATCACTGGACAGAATTGCTTGGTGTCACCCGTGTTCCCCATAATTTTTCCTCCACCAGGAAAAAGTAGCCAGCCTCAGGCAGTACTGCCCCAGCACCACCACTCTGCCTCTCCATGCTGGTTTTTTTTCCTGGTGTATTTCCCTATCCAAATGGGCTCCCATAGGCAAACACACAACACCAGGTGCACTGTTCCCTGCTCTTTGCCTGGGAGCTCATCCAGTGTGCAAGACAAGAGGGAGAAATGTGCTGACCACAGCTCCAAGCAGGAGAGGCGAAGCCAGTCAGAGCCTGGCTTGCCAGCCCGCTTTTGAACRCATCCAGCTGTTCTGGCACAAGAGGGCCAACTCTCCTAACTGGAGAGACATTTCTGTCACAAGAGGCAGGGATGGGTGGAGAGCTATTCCCAGTTCAGAAAGAATCCTGTCCAAAGTTTGGGCAGGAGCACAAGGAGGCTGCATGCGGGTCTGCAGGCACCGCAGGCACCACACACACTGACAAAGAGCAATGCCAGCCCTCGGGCTCTCCTAACCTGGCCAGAGAGAGCACAAAAATTCTCAAACAAAACACACAAAGCCCTCACCAACTCTTCCCATTATCAAAGTAGGGCAACTCTTTGTGYCCTTTGCCTACTCTACCCCCAGATGGCCCCATGGGCTCCAGTATGAGGCCAAGCCCAGTGCTACAGCGAGCTCCACATCCTGGCTYTAGCAACAGGCAACAGCAGGTGCCTGGGGACAAGCAAAGCAGAGGGAAATCACTGCTTTGATGCTGCTATTAGCAAATCTGTTTAGTMCCTGCAGTAGCAACTTTCTTCAGCGGCAGCTGAATTTAAAAGTGAGAAGCCAAAGCACCTTTTCTATCTGATACCAATACTGCCATGTGCTGAAGCCTCCTGGCAGGGATCAGGTATCAATCAGGTCAGCTTTGCACCATGTACTGCATATTCAGACAATACAAACATGGCCCCTGACCCAAAACTATGTGCACATTTCAGCATGCAGCTAGAAGGACTCAAAAAGGTTGTWTTTCACAATCACAAGAAGTGGATTTTTAGACCTAACTGGAATAGAAATAGGAGTGGTGACAGAGGGAGATGGAGCTGGTACTTCCTCCATTTTTTTCACTGTACTCTGCATTATTATGGCTTGGTTATTAATACCTTCAGCAACCAGCTTAGGCTGTTACACCTCCAGTCACATTTAGGTGGTGACCTTCCCTGATGTCCCTTTATGTACACCAATGCTCTCAGGCTTGGCTTGCTCAAGGCTGGCTGCCGTGCAGAGACAAACTCTGTGGTACCTGGTAATTGCTCATCCTTTTCTTTATAAAGCTCACACTTTCTAAAATTAGCTTTTTACTGTTTCTCTGAAATCTGTAGTCTTTCCTCAACTTAATTGGTGATGAAGATTTAAGAAAGTTTTCCTCCTGCTTTTCTTAAAAAAAATTTAACACGCAGTTTACAAAAATAATAAGCTGTTCTGCTGCTCTTTAGACCAAGAGCTTTCTTGGTGAGTGTTCAGTTTGTAGCTTGTCTGATCGCTGCTGTCTCTTCTAAGGATTATCCCAGCTAAATCCCCTTAATCTTCTCATGCTGTAGTGAAAAGAAACAGCTCTCTACCCTTGCTTGGAAGGGAGATGCTGRACTGTAGGAGAGTCTTGCCAGATATTCAAGTAATGAGGAAAATTCAGCATTTTCAGAGCTGACACCAGCCTGACGGCACCCTGTGAATCAGTGCCTCTCACAAGGGCATCATCTCATGTTTTCAAGCTTTCTACCACACAAACTTCACTTGGGTCCTGAACCAGAATCCACTAGTGTCCCAAGAGACTTTCCCTTGACTTAACTGTAGCTCTCTATTACCCAGTTTTCTGCTTTGCAAAATAACCCAGAACTCTGGGGGCACCTGAGGGGCTGTGGCTTGCATTGCTTTCCTGGCTGTAATGAGATGGAGTGAGTCGCTGCCTATGCCTTCCTCTCCAGTCACAAAACAAGATAAATCTGCTGCTTATTGTAAAGCAGTGAGCCATTGAGGTGGCAGTGCTGGTTCTCAGGGCAAACTGCTGGGAGTCACCATCCCACACCACGGCCACCAGCCTTTGTTCCTGAAGAACCCCTTGTGCACAATGCTCCCTGGCCCTTGCAGTTAGAGGACTGACTCCCAAACAGGAGCACCTCAAAGGTGTTGCTAGGAGAGATTTTGGTGGTGTTCCTAGAAATATCTCTGCTTTTGTTTTACCCCAGGAGTGATGTAGATGAAAAAAGGTAAGCTCCAGGGATGTCCTCCCCATCCTCATTTCCCTCCCACATCAATCCTCAGGCCAGAGGGTCTCTGCAGTGACCCTGTTGCCYGTTTCCTTACAGAACAAGGACAGCCACCAAGCACACACTGAYAGAGCCTTTCCTTTCTCTCTTTAGGCTTCAGTTCAAAGGAAGAATTGAATCCGAAGCCACGGGAATCCATCTCCCAGGGGAATCAGAGTACGTACTTCACAATTAACTTCATAATTAAGCAAGATTATTAATTACRTATTGCTAGAATGCATTCAGATTAAATAGCAAAAGGTAAGTTTTCAAGAAAGCCTAGGAAAATCCAGGAACATATTTTTCCCTTGCAGAGAAGGAGYGAACACCCTCCACTGACCCCTCCTATACACATAACTGGTTTTTGCTTCTACAGGGAAGGAAATAACAGCCAAAATGCAGCTTACCTGGGCAGCGAGATAGTGGCTGCTCCCCACCACCTCTTCCCGGGCAGTATCAGCTCCCAGGGTGCAGAGCTTCTTCACTCAGGTCCTTTGATARCAGAGAGCAGCAATCCAGGACAGCAGTCCAGTGCTGCAGCCAGGGTCAGACGAGTGAGCCCTGCTGACCAGAGCAGGCTCCCATGGCTATGCTGTGTGCAAGCACCCTTCCCACAGCAGGGGGTAGGAGAGAAGGGAGGCACCTGAGAAAAGGACCCAATATCTGCCACAGCCAGGAGAGAGAGGATGCAGAGGGAGCATCAAGGACCTCTCAAGTTCAGAGAGGAAAATGTAGGTTGCCCTACAGTGAATAAGAAATCTTCTACAGTCCTTTATAAAAGCACATTTACCCATTTATTCATCTTCAGATGAGGCCCAAAGTAGCAGAAGAAAGAGAAAGCAAGCTCTGAGCAGAGAGATGGAGTCAGTGGCAGTCACCCACCACCTCTTCATTAGAAGCCACCCCAAAGAAGGGGCTTCACCCTTCCAGCAGTGCCTGGGTCTTCTCTTGCCCATCCTTGGGCAGCTGAACACTGTCTGGGCTCTTTACAGTAACTACTGAACCAAATGTCTATGTATTCCCAGGCACTTCTTCTAATATTTAAAGTCTTCTTTTCCCTGTCAAAGRTGTCAAATACACCTGAAACTCATACAGAAATAAAGGAAAGAAGAAGAAAAAGGGAAGGCTCTGTCCTACAGACCCCATTGCCCTACAGGAAAACAGAGCTCAGTGAAGCGGAGACACCAGCAAGGACATCTGTGTTTCCAGTAGTTAAACTGAAATAAGTCACACCAGAAACAAAATTTCAATCCCATTGATAACTCTAAGACCATAAAAGCCGTAATTCAGATCTTGCTTCCCTGCAAATTRGAAAGTGCTCACCTCCCTACGAAGCACCTTTAGTCTGTGCTCTTGCAGTGTCCCTCTCATGTCCCAGCACCGAAACTGAATCATCCCCAGAAACTGTCTATAAGTGTATGTAAATCTTTGCCTCCCCAGACACTGCTGCCTAACAAACTGCCCACTTTCCACATAACAGATCTCATGAAGTAGTTCCCTTTGAAGGACAAGAAATTCAGGAAAASTTGGCTGTTAATTGATGTGTTTGTTGTGGGTTCCCGACCTTGCCTCACGATCTGCTGTGAGCGGACACGGTTTTCAGTCACGCTCCTGTAATTCAGCATTATTAGAAKGAGAAAAAAGAGACAGCGATGGGAGAAAAAATTGAAGGTAATGAGATGGGAGGCAGTTGCATAAGCCACTAAGAACAATTGGCGCTTTGTAGCCTTCGGGCTACCTAATGATTAAAACACAGTAGTTTGAACAGTCTGATTGGTAGGARGCATCATCAGAGGGAAATCAAGAGATGGGGATGACCCAGATGCCGGAGGGGGAAAATGTTAATTAGCGCTCTAGTTAAGCCAAGTTTTGATCCCACTGCCGGCTGCAGACCAAAGATGAATGTTTCACCACTAACTTGAAGAAACGTGAAAGTAGGCTGGGAGTGATGAAGGCAGCATTTGCAGAACCACAAAGATGAGGTTCATCTGTGTAATCAAAGAGTTTGTTTGGGTGCAGGCATACCTTCTGTAGAATATTGCTTTCAGCCCAGAGAGGCAACACAAAACAGCACACTGCTGCTGCTGCTGCACACATGGGTGCAAGGCTACAACATGCAAAGGGACAGCCCCCACTCAATCTGAACGTACCGAGCAAAACCACCATCCTTGATGTTAGCTCCAGTCAAGAAGGAAACTGATGAACGATTCTCATTTCAAAGTGCAGAGCTGYCAGGATTTTTGTCAGTAATTCTGGACTGCAATCGCCTCAAAGAGAGCCCCCCGGCGTTCTTCCCSTAAGGCACATCCCAGGAATCACACAATTTCAGGAACTTCCCTCCCTTCTCAGCAACACAAGTAACACAGTAACTGTTTCTGTTATGTCTATTATATCAATTAAGTCCACAAGAGTGTAACCAAGGAAATCCCCTTAGTTTCTGCTCTGCAGGCAGCCAGACCACAAAATCCAAGGACCATGGCTGGCTTTACAGACTCCCATCACCTCCGGGTTGCAAATAAAGCATGCTGAGCCCAAGCCATGGCTCTGAGAGCACAGGATATACAAGTCAGCTCGCTCCCATGGGGCTGACCTCCCTAGACCCCAAATGCAGTGCTCTCAGACTGACCCCTGTGAAAGGATTCTTGCCCTTTTGTCACACAGCCAAGYTCGGATGTTGTATAGGACAAAATCATGCCAAGGATTGTGTTTACCAATGAGTAGAACAGATTTGAGCCCCCAGCTGTGACGTGTCCTTGTCAAAGGCTTTTTTGTAGAGCTTACACAGCAGGACAGGTCACTGAATGCAGACTTTTTAGGCCTTTGCTGCTTGCAAGAAGCTCAGCAATCAGAAAGGACTAAAAATATCTTCTGTGTTTCTTTCCTTCTCCTCAGACTGTAAGGTCGATTTGTCCTTCTTAATGGATGGGAGCTGGAGCATCGGCAAGCGCCGCTTTCAGCTCCAGAAGCGGTTCCTCGGTAATGTAGCACAAGCCCTTGGCATCGGCAGCGCTGGTCCTCTGATGGGCATTGTTCAGTACGGGTAAGAGTTTCCCAGACATTCCCACTGCCACAGGGCATGACKGCACAGTCTGGCACCTGTAGCTCCACAGCTGATACGAGCAAAAGACTCCAGCTTGCGCTCAGGAGSCAGGCAGCACACAMCAGTCCTAGACCTTTTGTGTTGTAYGTAAAGCAAAACACTGACATTTGCTCTCATTTCTTCTTTTAGTGATGACCCTTCCACAGAATTTAACTTAAATACTTATGCCAACTCCAAGGATGTAAGAAATGCCATTGAGAAAATTCAACAGAAAGGGGGACTTTCCAATGTTGGTAGGTGATGTGGCTGMTTGTACATCCTCAGCTCAGGGAGGGCTTCAGAGCCTGGGCTATAGCAAGCCCACAGCTCCTCACAGGCTGTGACCAAATGGTGCTTAGTGCTGGGGCAGGGCAGGTGAGAGAGCACTGCTGCCACCTTGTCCTGCATGTGTTGATCCAGGGCACTGCAAATCCATTGCAAGGTGACAGGATATACCTGTCTCCTTGCAGTGAATTCCTATCAACACTTTGAGACCCCAGCCAATCACTTCCATACTCTTTGGGGGAGGAGGTTCAGAGCAGGAGGGCTCAGGAAGCCCTGATGTCAATAGCAGTGGCCTCCCCTCCTGCTCACACAGCCACAGARTCTGCTTTCCCCATCTCTCTGCAGCCTCCAACACCTGAGTCAGCTCTCTGCCCACCATTTCATGGGGTATTATCAGACAGAGTCCTTCCAGATCTGTAACACCTCCTCAACTCTTCTTCTGTCACAGGGAAAGCACTTTCATTTGTTAACAAAAACTTCTTCTTGGACGCTAATGGAAACCGAGGTGGAGCACCCAATGTGGTTGTAGTGATGGTGGATGGGTGGCCGACCGACCAAGTGGAAGAGGCCTCCCGATTGGCCAGAGAATCAGGGATCAACATTTTCTTTGTCACTGTTGAAGCAGCTGCTCAAAGTGAAAAGCAGAAYGTTATTGAACCGAACTTTGTGGACAAGGTACTTTGTGGGCTGAGTCTGGCCGGGAACTTGGCTCTGACTAAATATTCCAGCCTATTTCATTCAGGACATTTTCCCTCTCCCTCTTACTACTCATGGTTACTTCTTGTCCTTCTTGTACATGCTGTCTAGAGGTTCCCTGTACAACATACAGGCAGTATTGCTGAGGTCAGAAAGGGGATGAAGTCAGTAAAGTTCTGGTTTGAGCTACATTATAGAGCAAATGGCTTTTGACTGACTAAACCTTGGCACACACCTGCAGTTGTACCGAGATTAGAGGTTTTCCAAATACACAGTAGCAGGACAAAGTACAGTTATAGCCTAAGCAATCTGGAATTGTTTTCCACGAGCCTCCTGCTGTGCTCTCCAACTAGGCAAAGGGTGAGGAGCCCTGTCAACCTAATGTCAATGTTGCATTTACAAATAGGTCCCACACAAGCAAATGTTGGGAGAGTTGCTGTTGGGACAGTCACATCCTAGGTTTCCAGCTATACTGGATAACTCAAACATTTTCTTTCACTGTTGATGAAGGGTATTTTTCAGTYATTTGTTTCTGCTGCTATGAACTTCAAGGCAGCTCTTGGAAAAAGGTAAATCTCTGCCATGAGCAGCAAAACAAAAGAATGCAAGCCTTGCTTCATTTCTATTTGGCAGCAACAATAGCTGTCTGATCAGCAATGCTTCAGGACAAGCTGGCATCCAGTTAGGGAAGAAGTTATCTAACACATGGCAGATCAGGCTGGGCTCAAGAAGCGAGGTTGAGTTATCTGGTATTTTCAAAAACAGATTCCTGTCTGAGCTGGSTTGCTGTGCCATGAAATAATCTCCCACGAGTTTCAGAGCTGTTSCAAAGAGCTGCACTGTCTCTGGTCAGCATATAATTGGATTGTAGTCTCATTTGCATTTAATGTTTTTAAAAGAGCAAAGCAACCGTGAGTCTCTGCAAACCTGCCAGGGACACAGCACAACGGAGAGTAGAGTGAGCTCAGAACAGGAAGGTAAGGAGGGAGCGGTGACTTGAGAATGCTGCATTGTAACACTAAAATAGAAGTGAGACAGAAAGAAGAGCAAATGAGAGCAGGACACAGAGAGCCCAGATTGGAAGGAACTGGAATTCTCTTGGAGCTGTTAGCTTTATGCAAGTCAAGACCAGTGTCCTGGTCTTTTAAAACAGCCAGATACACACCATCACAAAGCTGAGATAAAGCCTGGCTTAACAACATATCATCACCCAGAGAAATGAGGCGTTGGCAGTTAAGAGGCACCAATGCCAAAGATGATTTAATCCAGCCCTGCCYTGCCCCACCCTTCCCCTCCTCCATCCCTTGAGTTCTCCCACATCTTCTTCTGTGCCAACCCTACTTTCCACCTGTGCTCACCTGATTCCCACTAACCCTACAGAAGCCTCCTGCAGATCTAGCCCTTATGAGTATTCACTTATAGAAGTTATTATTTTTTTTTACTATTTGGCAGAGCCAACACAATGAGCCTGGTTTGTTTTTTTTCCTTAGAAGGGTATGAACTAAGTTATCCTCAACTTAAGCCCTAGGCTTCACTTCTAGGTAGGAGGGTTTGTCAGCAGGCAAAACCCTCCTTGTTCTCCTGAAGGATGGGAGCTACCTGACATACATACAGGCTCCTGTAATGCCCATTACATGCTAAGAGCAGCTCTGTGATTTGGATGCTTTTCCTGTGAATGGTATAACTCACATAAAAAAAAGCTCGACAGGTGGCAAAYTTGCTTATTACAGTTCTTTCAGTACTGCAGTATCAGCTCCATTCCACAGTTTAAAAAAAAAAGATAGGAAAAACTGTCACATTACACAAGTATCTGTGATGTTACACTGACATCATTTCCCAGGGAAGCAGATGGTGATTGCAGGAGAGGCCATTTCAGACTCCATCACTGCTCTTTCCAGGAGCCTATTTTACAGTTWAGCAGAAACAGGCAGACTGAATTTCCATTGCATTTACCCTCGCGTTGCCTTGCAGGCAGTGTGCAGGACAAACGGTTTCTATTCCATCAATGTGCCCAGCTGGTTCAGCCTCCACAAGGTGGTGCAGGCCCTGGTGAAGCGGGTGTGCGACACCGACCAGCTGGCTTGCAGCAAGACGTGCCTCAACTCCGCCGACATCGGCTTCGTCATCGACGGCTCCAGCAGYGTCGGCACCGGCAACTTCCGCACGGTCCTCCAATTTGTGGCCAACATCAGCAAGGAGTTCGAGATCTCGGACACGGACACGCGCATCGGAGCCGTGCAGTACACCTACGAGCAGAGGCTGGAGTTCAGCTTTGACAAGTACAGCACCAAGCAGGAYGTGCTGAATGCTATCAAAAGGATCAGCTACTGGAGCGGCGGCACCAGCACGGGAGCAGCCATCAGCTACGCCTCAGAGCAGCTGTTCAGCAAGTCCAAACCCAAGAAGAGAAAGATCATGATTCTCATTACAGATGGCAGGTCTTATGACGATGTCAGCGTGCCAGCCATGGCGGCTCACCAAAATGGTAAGGTCTTCTATCACTGCCTCCTCTCCCCTCGAGCCTCAGCACTTACCCAGGTCACATAAATGCAGTTTGCTATGATTTGAAGGCACTGGATGAAACCTTGTGAAGGAAAAATAGTACTTTTCCTGGGGTCCCACTGAGCTCCCAAAGATCAGCATCTGTTTAATAGCTGAATAAGAAACTTCAGAAAAAAGAACTTACAAATCATCACAAATGCATCTATGTCTAGGAGTTCTCAAGGGATTTTTGCTGCCTTAGTAACACAGGACTCCTCTGACTTTCTAGTCAGGACAGTCCCTTATCTTCCAACACATATGCACTGGAACAAGATCCTGTTGTCCAGGAGCCTGCTGTTCAGACCCAGAGCAAAAGTTTCACTATTGTTTAAATCTTTTTGCACTTGGCAAAGGGTACTTCCAAAGCACAAAGCAGAACTTTCCTCCCATTTGAAAATACCCATTTTATATAGAGAGCACTGCAACTCACTGCCCATTTTTTTGTGGCCTGGAAACTATATTTGCAGCACTGRTCTTAAATTAGATTTAATGCAATGAAAACTTTTATGCTTATTCTAAAGTTTGGGTTTCTTTCCAGGGGTCATTGCTTACTCCATTGGAGTTGCTTGGGCAGCCCCAGATGAACTGGAAGCCATTGCATCAGAGCCCGCTAAGGAGCATTCCTTCTTTGTGGATGATTTTGAYCACCTCTACCGCTATGTTAATCAGCTCATCCAAAACATTTGCACAGAGTTTAATTCCCAACCTCGGAAYTGATGGACTCAAGCAAGGCAGGACCCTTGGGCGCTGAGCTGAAGGCATGCCAAGTGCCACAGGAATATTGCCAGCCCTGAGTTCAAAGAAACACTGGAGGTGTTTTCCTCTGGCACTTTCCAGTCAGCAAGGTTGATTGCAGCTCTGTCCCTATGCATGATAATGCTCTGTGTTGGTTTGTTGGTTTTTTTTTTTTCTTGCAGGCATCAGAAACTCTGATTTGGATGGAGATAGTGAAAGAGGCAGTAAACATGGAGGGAATAACTGCAGCTGTTTGAAAAGCTGCTTCCAGTATAGAGCCCCAGCTTGCCCCTGGACACACGCAAGTGCCTTAAAACATGCCACCTGCTCCCTGAAGTGGCCAGGTCCCTTCAGGGACTGGTCTTGCTGAGCTTCTGTGGCAGAAGGATTGCTGTGTGGCACTGCCCACCAGATGACACACAGATCAGGGCTCAAAAACCACACTTGGAGAAGGAAAACAACTCAGAGTACCTTCCTAAAGGCAGGCACTCTCTCCACACTGCTGTCTTGTCWGCAAGTTAAACTTCAGCTAGTATAAACTCAAGAACTGGAATTCCTCCAAATCCTGAGAACCTGGAAAGCAAGTGAGAAGAAAGGGTCAAGCACCAGGACCCTATAATCCTTTGCCAACCCCAATAAAGCCTCAAATCCTTAAGGCAGCCAACATGCAGGAACTGGAATTCGGTCTCCTACAACACTGCATAAATACTTGATTTTGAGAAGTGTCTTTCCCCTCAGCCTTATCCTTCACTCTTGGGTGGTTCAAGGCCTGCAGCACCACAACAGCATTGCCAGCACACAGGAGACTCTCAGAAAAATTGTGGGTTTAAGTTGCTTACAATCAGAAAAGCACTGAAGACCCACCACCCTGTCATTAAACCACCACTCAGAACCGTCTCTAGTGTGCCAAGACCTATTCAAGAGCTATTAAAAGGATTTAACAGGGAATTTTCTGGAATTCTGTATTATACACTGGGAAAACCAGAATTTCAAGCATTTACAGACACTCTCACTCAAATTTAGGATTGACTTCTGTTTTATGGATTGATTTCAAAATGTACKTACTACCACCCTGGATCAGTCAGAACACACAGAGGTTTCCTATGAGGAGAACTATCCAGGTCACCAGTCAGTGGAGGAGGAGTGACACACTAGGAGGACCAAAAGAATTGGACTTTAGGAAGCAGCAGTTGCTGGTTATGTTTCATCCAGTACCATTTAAGAAAACACATTCATTAAGTGAARTTATCAAAGGAGCTGATAAGCCACAGCATGCCAGGCTTGTGGAACTMACAGGAAATGGAAAGAAATTAAAACTCAAATTCGCCATATTACTTGCAAATCAGGCTTTTAACAGCATTTATGGTTTTAATAACCATGACCCAAGATATTTATTAGCCACATAAATTTTAACTGAATTGCCCCAAGGGAAACTCCTTTTATCAGCAAAAGTAGCACATTTTTTTAAATCATTATGTTTGGAAATATGACTGAAGTAGCTCAAAACCTGTCAACTAAGTAATCATAATGCAAATTAATGAAAACAGCAGATTCTACATGATTSCCCTGGTGTGGTAACATAAGCCAGACTGCGGTCCTCTCAAGAGGTTCTCAAAACCTGGATAGAACAGTTGTTTTAAACAGTAAAGGTTCATCTTTTCCCTTAGAAGAAACATTAAGTTCTAGCTTTAACTGAATAACATCAATTCAACCACTCTACCAAGACCAAAAGCACGGGATACTGTCAGCATCACTTCCAAAAAAAAAGCAAAACGAAGACATAAAATATATTTGCATGCCGAGTTTTTACCACTAATCTGTGCTGCTGCACTTCATAGCAATAGCTTATTGACTTGAAAAAATTATTACGGACAGAAAGTTAAATATGAACAGAGCAACTCCTGATATCCCCCATCTCCTGACCCAGCTCCTCACTACCCTTCTACTGAACACATCTTTCTCTGTCAGCAAGGGACATTACATGGGCTGGACAAAACTCAAACACATAAAGTGAATTTACTGGGGACTTCAGACACCAGAYTTATTGTGAAACCTGTTTATTTAGGGCTTGGTTTGGGGCTATYTGAGAAAAAGGCCTAAATCCTAACTTCTAGTTACTCTTAATATTGTAGTCTAATTTTTAATGCAACAGCTCACCACAGGCTCCCCAATGTTTCACTTGYGCTCTGCCAAAAGCACAGCAGTGATGGCCAAGACATTAGGAGCAGCTATGGCATACACATTCATTAGGATGTGCATAAGGGATATATGCATATGGGATATAATTTCTTCCTAAAGCTTAAACTTCACGCAATGACATTAAGCTTTCAAATGCTCTTTCACAGGAAAGTTGCATAGCTGTCTTTTGTCAAGCATTTATAAAGGGCACGTCAGGGTCTGTTGTTGTTTAAATGGTTTCTCTTAAGTTTACAGAACAATTATGGTGCCTGTTTGCCAACGTGCATTTTTATCTACTTCTTGGGACAGCCTTGAAATTGTCAAAATTCAAAGTGTGAAAGTGGTTTAATCCAACTCTTGTCTAAACTTAGATGACCTATTCATAAACACTGTAAACTTAAGCAGAAGTCTCAAAACTTTTAAGACTTCCCTCTTCCATTAAGAAAAGCAATCACAGAACACACTCCTCTTAACCTTTGCCTTTCATAGCAATGAAATTACTTGTTGCCTGCTAAAGTCTCTAAATACTGTTTTATTAAAAAACATGAAAACTTACATATATAGACAAATGTTCAAGGGGGTATATTTGTTTGAAGAAAGCAGCAGAACCCTATCTGTAACACCTATAAGCTATTTTGAGCTTATCAATGTAAGTTGCTATATCTTTTGCAATAAAATTCTCATAAAGACATATACAGTGCATGTCATCTTATATGGGATAAAACAAAACCCAGCAAATACAGCCCATGCCATTTTAGTTCCTGAAACACAGCTGAGGTTATTACTACATTATGAAAGACCTAGCAAGGTTGGCAAAGCCCTTCGATGCCATCATTTTACATTCTCAGATGAAAAAGATCCTTAGTGTGAGCTACCACAAAATTACCTGTTAGAGGAATCAGTCACTGAAGCAGAGTCTAATGACTGAAAGGCATCAAAATAAGTACTTTCCAAARTCTGCAAGATCATGTCTCATCTGGAACCAGAAGTCCTCTATGAACTATAAAAACCCCACAGGCTCTACACATTTTCTAGATACAGGACTGAATCAAAAGAGGATTTAAAGTTCAACTGCTTGATGYTGGCCCATTTAGTTTCAGATGTCTGACCAGGGCAGTGCAACCTGCTGTCTGGCAGAGGCATCCTGCAGAGAAGGGAGCTCTCTGAATTAGTCACTGGATACACAYACTGACCCTAAGAAATAAGCATCTTTGCACTCAGAGTTGGCTTACCAATGCTCAGCAATCATGATGCAGAACAGCAATCTGGAAATACCTAGTGACATTCATGCTCTGGAAGCCTTGGCAGAACTCAGTTTGGGTCTCCTTCCTCTAACTCCAGTGTTAGCCACTCGCATTTTCAGTGAGCCACCAAATTCAATTAAGAGTTCAGCCATCTCTTCAGAGAGAAGTAACTCAAAGTCCTGATTCCCAGAGTGGGACACTCAGCATTTCTGCTGCCACTGTGCCACCTGGCACAGAAAGCATCGCCTGCAGCGTGCAGCCTCCTGCTCCTTGGCTGCTGCTGCTTTGCAAGTTTGGCAAGAGGAGAGTTTCGCCATGGCTGCTGCTGACAGGTGGGCAGACATGCCTCCCCTTCCTCCTCACATTCCTTCCCCCAGCTMACATTCCTGCTCTCCAGCACACAAGGGGAACCATATCAGTAACCAGGAAAAGCTCTGGAGTTAAGCATCCAGCCTGGATCAACCCAATCTAAACATATTTAGTGATTTAACACCCTACCTGTAGCCTCACAGAAAATTATCCATATTATCTACTTAGAAAACCAAAGCAAGCAGTAAGTAGTACCACAAATATTACCTGGACACCAAATTCAAGTCACTTTTCTGTGGTATACATACCTTAAATTATTTCATGGTTGAACAAAGTCACTATCATTCCGCTAGCTACTTTTCTCTGTCCATGAGCAATATTATGGAAACAACCTGATCCCTTTTTGATTCCCATTTCATTTTGAGACATCTTAAGCCAGTACAAGACCATTTATGTTTGCTAAGTCACCTCCAGATTCAAAACATTACAAATGTGCACCTATGCAGCTGAATGCTTCAAACACCTCGAAACAATCTCTTTTTCCTTGATARAATGGGGGAGAAGGGGGGATGGGGGTTTTAGCACTGCATCAGAAACACTGCTCACGATCAGCTGTGTCAGTCTCACTGAATGGCAAGAAACATGTTATTTTTCTTAAAACCAGTTTAACCCCTTCTCTGATTTCTAATGAGAACACTGATAATGCAGTACAAGAATTCCAGCACTCATGGAAATTACTTCTTTTTAAGCACAAGGAGAAATGGTGGAAGTTCCACTGTATCACCAAGTACACTCACTTTCCTCACACCCAAGTGATCATGGGGCCATGTCCTGTTCACAGGCAAGCCCATAAGCATGTTAGGAAGGCCTACATGTGAGGGGCACTCATACATTATTCACTAAATCTTCTTTCCCCCAACCTCAGCAATCTTCTAGAGGCAGAACACCCGGGTGAATGAGATTGTAATCAATTCATAAAGCAATTCCTCCCCTCCTATGAGAGGAAAATGAGTAGGACCAAATCAGGTTATTTTATACCTACCAAGAAAATATGAGAATTTTGCTTATGCCACCTACAAGCTCAGAAGAAACAAGATGAACTCACTGACAACAACTTGTTCTGCTCAGTTCTGTGTAGGTTCTCCTACCACCCCCTCACAGTGCTGTTCTGAGCCCCTTCCGGTAGCAAGTGCCATCTGTGATGTGTGGTTTGCTCTCCCTCATCCTCTCCCTGAGGGCAGAGCCACGCGTTTCTTTTTACGTTGAATGAACGGTGTCCTTGGAAGAGCCACGTGTCTGGCCACAAATAATGCCCACTGACACACCAGCTCCTGCACAACTGCACCCACTCGGCATGTCTGCTCACCTCATAGTYACCCCCACACAGGGACCACGTGCCTCAGCACATGGGAAGATGTGGGGTGTCAACACTGCCAAGCTGGCAGAGCAGTACAAAACCAAGACATATGGAGAACAGAAAACCAAGGCACTCCTGTGAATGGTAACACACCGCACAGTTCAACAGGCATTTCACATGGAGTTACCTCAAGCCTCTCCAAACACATCTACCTGTCTTAGTCTTAGTGCACTTCCCCCTCCTAGCACTCACTCCAAAACCACACACATCTTGTGATAAAATGCAGAATTATGAACACAATGCAAAATGTTGAAAAATAGTATTTATTAGCACCCAATTTACATAATTACATGGTACAAATGACACTTGCTGCTGCAACATTAAATAAAGCTGCTCTTAAAAACCATTGCTTATTTCTGGAAGTCCGTGTGATTTTGCTCAGCACAGAATGCGGGTACACTACACAGATACCCCACTTCACTACTGTCATACCAACACAAATACCTGCATGGTTACCTCAATGGGGTCTCATTTTAAATGGCACACTAACATAAGCAGATCTATATAATTTTAAATGACAAAATATTTATTTGACTTACTCAGGCAAGTGAATGTAGCTTTAAATATAACCTATCCAAGAAGTCTCACAAAATATGAATTGCAGAGAAAAAGAGAAAATTCAGGGCTGCACTTGAGAAGCTCAAAATTACACTGGCATATTTAAAAATAATCTCCCTTTGAATTTTCTATCTTTGCCATTTTAGATATTTATCCAACATTTTAAATTACTGAGTTTTAGTAAGAAGTTTAATATTAAGTTTTTGAAGAAGCATTTTCATTTAAAGCAAAAATTTATACTTGTAATAATGAACGCTAAACAAATCTTAGGAGAATKAATCACTTCTTCACTTTTCTCACATCCCATGATTAATCAGCCTTTTCAAAATCATGAAAGATATTACAWTTATGGATGCTTACTCCCAAGAAAATTATTTCCTTCATAAATTAGAAAACAGAATTTCTCACTCAAAATAAYGTTCACTTTTGTACAACAGTAGCATTTAAACAATGTGATTTTGGCGGTACTGCAATTCTGACACGGCCTTGTACTGAGCCACACACAAAAAACTGACAAGCAGATTATTATTCAATGAGTAGGTATTTCTCATTTGGATCCAACATTTTGCAAGACACTTGAAGCCCAACATTGTTTCAAAGTAGTCATTCAAAGCTGGTGTATAAAATCATAACCTCAGCACAGTTCTGACRGGGAATCTTAATTTCCTTTAGCTGTTCATAGATCTGCCACAACAGCCTTTTCATATCAACTGTGTACCATGGAAGTGACCCAAAACAGAGGGGGAGCCACTGTAATTACTAACGTGTTAGTGGTTGTCACCTTTAGTAACTTCTCCAAAAGAGAGCTGTCAGGTATATCTAAATTCTAGTAGGAGAGAAAAGAAGTATATTAATATAAGCAACAACAAAAAAGATCCAAGCTACAGTCCACAGGACAGAGATTTGTCTTTTTTAACCTGACAGTGAATTGAAGATAATTACGCAAAATACAATGCAAAGCTGACAATTGTCAACAGAGAAACTTAGAGCAACAAAGGTCATCCCATCACAGAGTTCCTTCTACAAGTTTTTTCAGATGCACTATCCAAGGAAAACATAGCACAAGACCATTTTTCAGTCTGTTTGGACTATAAATGTACAAGAAATCATTAGCTAACATGCTCAGTTTGCATTTCCGAAAGAAGTGCTAACACATATGAGACAGTTTTCAAAACTGATGCACATTTACAAATGTCTGACTGCAAGGAAACAATTCTAGAAGCCATACATCTGAAAACAAGCTACATTCAAAAGCACTATATCTTGATGACAGGAAGCATAAAAAAATAAATTCTTACTGGAAAAATATTWGCTTAAAGTCCATCACTAATCCCTTATACAATGTTTTTGGCTGCTTTTCACAAATAATCCAAAAATAATGACAATATTTGGCTTGGCAATGAGTTATCCTTTCCCTTTCAGAATAGTATAAATCCAGCTGCATAAATCTTTTCTCAACACCCCAGTCTWATACTCTGGTGTGAGGTCCAAGCATTTCTGAAAAGACCCAGGAAGTAATTTTGGGAGCCTGCAACTCAGACTTGAGGGAATGGAAGAAGACTGCCTTGAGGACCACKTCAGCTGGGCAGCTTAGAAACACATGCATGGTTTAAACAGCAGCGCSGTGTCCCAGGATCAGAGCAGGGCTTGGCAGCACGAGCCGGGCAAAACTAGTTTAACTCTCAATATCACAATCTACACTTCAGCAAGAAGGAAGTTGGGCTAAGAAGAATATATTATTACTCAACACATTTTCAGCTCAGCCATAGTTTGGATTTTGTAATCTAACAAGAAGTCTATCCTGACAACAAATCAGATGAGACCCATAAATTGTATTATTCAACTGGATTTATGCCTTCCTTAGTGGAATTCAGATTCTTAAAACCATCTTAAATGATAGAGCAATTCATTTAACAACTGACCACAGGGCAGCAAAACTAAGAAGGCAGGGTAAGAGATAACCCACTAGAATTAAATGAACTGGGTATAAGAAAGTACAAATCAGCCTTTTGGTGGTGAGAGCAGTAGGGCTGAAGCTGAAAATCTACCACCCTTCAAAAGACCACTCTAAGAGAAAAATCAATAGTCCTTTATGAAATTTACACTGCAATAAGAGCTCACTGCAGATGAGATTTTAAGATTCTCAGAAAATGTAACCTAAAAGAAGATTTAAGTGGGAAGACAAAAAGCAGACATCAAAAGAACAGACAACCTACACAGGCACGTTCATTAGCACAGGCAGAGACATTTTTTTAAAGGTCATATTTCCAACCATCCTCCCTCCTGGGAACATTCCCATCAGCTAAACAAGAGCATTTTGCCCAAGCAAGGACTATTTACACAAGATTCATCCTAGTCCTTCCCCACCTTCCCCTTGTTTGTTTGCTCTGTTGTATGTAACACTATCTTTTACCATAGGGGTTATTTTTTTGTAAGACACTCCTAATATATGTGGATGGATCAACACTGCTGTCCATCAGTTTGTYTGCTGCTCAGTAGGAACACTGGCAGTTTACAGGTGATTTGTCTCTGTAGCTGTGTTCACCTCTAAGCTTAAAGACATGGATGATGAAAGAGTAAAGACTGTTCATCTATTGTAACTCTCTTCACCTAAACACATTACCAGATTTAGTTAAAATATTCTCAACACCTTCATGTCCTTATGGAAACAAGGAGCTTCCTGAAACCTCAGAGCATTTTTTTTCAGGGAAATCTTTTTGTCCACTCTGCTACACTGAGGATCCCTATGATGCTCATCAACAGCAAAACTCACGTTGCCATGTCAAAGACTGCCCCATCTTATACAAACCAATTTACCACAYGGAAGAGGTTAACTATCATATTCTGATTTCTTAATTTCTAACAGTGTAGTCCAAACCAACTTTCATGAAACAGCTACAATTTCATCATAGGACAACCACAATGGCTGCATTTTCTTCCTTAATGCATCTCAGGTTGACTAGGTATTTTACACAGGCATGAAGTAGGCTCTTGGACATGTGTGACAGTCTGCAAACACACTGCCAAACCACAGCCTGCAAATGCTTCCAAATACACATTTTGAAAGGCATTTATGAAACTGAGACTTGATTATCTCATGGTTATGCCTGCTTTTCAATCGTTTGTTTTCACACTTCTGCCCATCAAACACTGCTCAAATAACACATGAGCTTACAGAAATTGCTGCTTCCCCAAATTACATTGTTAAAAGGTAAGGAGGCAGGGAAAGGCGACACATCTGTGATCCAACAAATGTACTGAAAAGGTGGGGTAACAAAGTCCTTTATCTCTCACACATTTATTCAAAAGGWCAATTTATGGTTACCTAAATTCACAACTGAAAAAGAATGTTGTACGACCTAATAACAAAGCTGTATGGTGAACACTGCACACTTACTCAGCCACATTACATGGGACTGMTTTAACCTAACATTATTTGAAAACACACATCCCAAAAAAATAACTTACAGGATGTGGTATTTAGTTCTACAGGCTTCTTTCTACAGAACATATTTTATCAAAATAAAGATCAATGAGATAAAAGTAATAAATCTTTTCTCTTTGAGGCCCAAAAATAAATGCAGACACTAGGATTTTGTAAGAGTGACACATTATACCTAGAACTTCTTCCAAGCTACTCCAGATCATTCTGTGCTAGCATTTTGATAACTGAATCAAATATGTGAAAGCAAACAGTCCAGTGAAGTAAATTAGGAGTAAAAGTGGGAGTATTTAAACCTAGTGASCAACTTTCAACATTCAAATGGACTGAAAATTCTCCCATTAAATTAGTAAAACCAAAATTATTAGCACAGGCTAACAAACAGAAAAAAAATATATGAGTTAACCATTAAAAAATTACCATGTAAATTAAGATACGGGAAAAATAGTAATGATAAAATGCTACATGCTGATATTACAGAAAAACAGTTTTTGCAAGAATAAGCCTTAGGTCCAGTTTTGTTTACACTTTCAATAAACACATGTATCACACTAATGAAAATCACTAATTACACTGAACCAGGAAAAACTGGAACAAATAAAAAAGGGGGGACAAAGGGGAACAAATAAAAATAATTTACTACCCTCTGAGGTCTGAAGTTSACAGCATGTAAGACCCAGGATAATCATGAAACAGGAATTAAGTCTCTAGCTGCAAAAGAATCGTAACAACATACTGAAAGTGAACAAACTTGAAAAGCAGCAATGCTCAAATGTTATTTAAAGCAGTTGTCAGAAATAAAGAAATGCRATTTGAATTTGTCAGACATCAAAAGCTTGGCCTTCCTACACAAAAGCATCACATTATAGAGGACAAACCCAATCAAATAACAACCACACTTAACAGATGACCCTCAGACTAAGTGCAACAAATCATGCATGTGGAATGGTGATATGGACACCAAGATTTGGAGAACTGAGTTTACGGGATGAAAACAAGAAGATGTTGTGCAAAAAAAAGCAGACTAAAAAAGTAGTTTGAAGAACCCTGAACGGAATGAAAATATACAGGTGGAACCAATGAGTGCATACAGGTTCCAAATAACAAGGACTATGAGGAATATGTAAAATGGCACAAAACATGGCTTGGAATACTGGCATGAAGTTACAAAAAAGAGCTACTAAATATCATGTAAATCCTCCTGCCAGTGAGATGTAAGCATTGAAATAATCTTTAAAAGGAAGCCTAATTGTTTAGAACATATAAAATCCCACTAGCCAAGACAGTATTAGAATGCACACATCTACAACCCTGCTTCAGCAAGCAGATGGACTAGATAACCTAAATAATTTTTTCAACCCTATCTCCTATGATGAYGTTCAGAAGATCTGACAGGCTCATGCACAATACCCTGCAGTCCTACAAGTATGTGAGCAAGTACAGTAAAAAGACATCAATTATGAAGACAAGCACAAAAATATATATATTCCACAACCTCTTTGTAAGGCTACATTTGTTTTGTTTTGTTTTTTAAAGGCACCTCATCCTCYAGCTACTGCCAGCTTTTAAAAAAATCACTTTTCAGTTTGAGCAACAGCTCAATAGTGAGAAGGAAACATCTTTCAATTCACATTTGAACAGCCACTTCTTACATTCCAATTGTAATCAGAATGACAGTCTTTAAAAACAAGCATGCTGGCCTATTAGTTTTTATGTACAGCAATTTAAACAACTGTGACTACATACTGTATTGTGTAAGCAAAAGCACAACATTCATTTCATACTCACACCATTATCCTTTGTATACACAAACTCAAGAGAACTCTTAATACTAAAACATTAAAATGCACTCATGGAGTCTTCCCTTACTAGACACATTTAATACATGTTTACAATATATATACACATATATAATATACATAACTTTTAGAATTTTTCAAATAAATCTTTGTAATTTTCTCTTCAAAAAGAAATAAAACAATGACACTGAAAGAATATGAGTCAAGTACACAGAACTCTCACAAAGTTGAATGCTCAGTTTTGCAGCCAAGTTTCTTCCTTTTCATCATAACCAAAACATTTTATAAAAACTAAATCATCTGTATTATTATTGTAGTCATCTGTTTCATGGCAAAAGTTCTAATCCTATCTATGGAAATATATTGCATATCAATATCATGAAGTGACATATCTGAATATTCTGAGCAATAAAAGGTATTCCAGGATATTTTAGCAGTAGATATAACGTGTTGCAGGCTCAWACAGCACAGGTCAACCTTTTATTCTAAATAATATACTTGATTTAAACTCTGAGATAACTTCAAATGTGGTCCCATCCCCAAATGCCACTCTAAAAACAACACAGTCAAACCTTATGTTGATATCTTTCAATGACTCCTGCTTACAGARTGTCAGTTTAAAGGTAAAGATTTACGTATCAGTTTCCAGTCTTAACCTCAGGCTGGTATATGAAGAGTTGCACTGGGCTCTTTCCTACTCATATCAGCACAGAAAATCAATTCAAGCGAAAATTCTGCTTTCCATTCCCATCAAAGAAAAACACCAACTTCATGCTTATGAATAGTAATAATTCTGATGATGACATATAATAGAAAAGATTCCACTCACCTTCCTTTAAGAASGGATAAGCAGACTAAAAGGTTGAATTAAAAGTTATTTGTCAAATCAACAGAGAAGCTCYGAATAAATAAACAAAGCATATCTGTTGAGTAATTACCAGAAGCTCTCATTCTTCAGGTAACCCAATCAATGGCACATATAGCCAGTGAAGTGGACAAGTTACAAAGTCCCACAAATGGTGYAGCTGGGAAATACCTCGAGCAGTAGCAGAATCTGTCAAACTGATGGAGCTTTGCATAGTTTCCACCTATTCCACTAGCAAGAYTCATACAAAGCATCAGATTTATTCTTCAAACAAATTATGCTTAATGCCCAGAATGATACCCTTTTTAGCAGGAACAGAAAGAGGATATGAATGTTTGATTGCTAAAATTGTAGGAYAGCTTCTTTGGAAAGCTTTGTGATAATTTCTTGTGCCAGATCTCCACAAATAAMCAGCATTAAAATCTGAATAAGTTATATTTGCTACTACAGTATATACAGACTGTGTCAGTCTGTTGTTAATTGGGATTTASACTAAAGGCTCAGCTTCTAGCCATACGCTAAATACAGTCTTTAAAAAATTATATAGTTTTTTTGCAAACTACATATTTACTGAGAAACAGAAGATGTAGCAGAAACTTTACTGCATTTTAATTTATGTTAGTAATTTGCCTTCCTTTAATTGCATTTATCTTAGGCTAGCAGCCASGTGGCTGAGATTAACTATCTGCTACTGCTCTCTGAACAAGATCTACTTCATTCATACCAAAGGGATGACAAAGTGTCTCTCACATGATACAGCAATGAGCATGTGAACTGCCTTTGAATCACTTTTTTCCAGGTGATTTGAGTACATTAAGATCCCTCAGTGAGAAGCAACTTAGGAAGTTTCCCTCTTTTCCTACTCCCTGATGCAATTAGACCCCTGCTTCCAGTACTCCATTTTATTAATAGAGAATATGTAGACCTAGTTTCACCCAAGGCCTGCCTGGACGAAAATTCACACCCTCTAAATAAAAGCTTTTTTTTTTTTTTTAAACTATTTGAAACTGAGAGATTCCAAGCTCTCAGCACCAGCTGAGCTCACAGAAACCAGAACAAACGTCAATTTAGAAAACAGCACCCTGCAAAACTAAACACTTACAAACATTCTCTGAATTACAGGGCAAGATAAAACAACTCATGCCCTCTTCTTCTCTTTTGTGCAGCTGGTTAAATATATACAAAGCTAAAGTTGAATGGGAAGCACTCTGTCATACAAACACTTTAGCCAGGGCATCTGCTCCTGCACTGGCAATATAACATTTGGATGGGTGGAATGCCACATCATGAATGGACTCATCAAATTTTTTGCGATGAGCAGTAAATTCTTGGATGCAGGTCTTGCTTTCAAGATTCCACAAGCGAATCGAGCAGTCGTGACCTAAAGAAAGGGGAAACAGTTCTCTTTATAATTTGCATGTCTGCCACCATTATGAGMAAAAGAAAATGAAATCTGAATGTACTTACTGCCAGACATCAAATATAAGCCATTAGGATCAACAGCTAAACTTGTAACTGCATCTAAGTGAGCTACCATGGAGTGGATCAGTTTTCCTTTGAAAGAAAAGATTTATTTAGGTTATTTTCTGCAATTAACTTTGTTACCTGTATTCACTGCTGATGACCCTACCATAGCTGATATTATAAATACAAAAAAGATCTTGTCCCATGACTCAATCATTAAAATTATACAAGAAGTAATTCTTTTAATGTTTACAGTTCCCAAGAATCACAGTAGCAGTATATTTTCTGCAATTAACTTTGTTACCTGTACTCACTGCTGATGACCCTACCATAGCTGATATTATAAATACAAAAAAGATCTTGTCCCATGACTCAATCATTAAAATTATACAAGAAGTCATTCTTTYAATGTTTACAGTTCCCAAGAATCACAGTAGCAGTATCATCAACATTTTTGAAACCTTTGCATTAAATCACTCTGGCACTGCAATCACTGTGCATTTTAAATACCTGCCCCTTAAGCAAACTAAGYGAGTTCTCAGGTAAGATCTTGAATGGGAAAGAAGGCAGGGCATTACTAAAAGCAATGAATATAAACAAAATAGGAACAGGGGGTAAGTTTAGTTGTCTGAGAGAGAATTCATGTTCTTTTACAGCTTATTAAAATTACTGCAATGATTTCATGTTACAAATAAGAAATMGAGTTAAATAAGGCAGAGGTCTAAGAAGCACTAAAGAAGTGCCAGAGGTTCCTGCTCTCAAGATCCAAATAATACAGACAACCAATAGAAGAAACATAAACATAAGAACAAGAATATTTTGAAAAATATGCCTTTTATGTTAAATATTTATAAACCCCATTCACAGGGCATTTTAGAACAGACAGAGATGCAGGTTCTTTATCACTCTGCCAATCAAGCTTTAACTGGGCTGGCAATCCTTGGACTTTACCAGTTGATGAGAGATTTTTTTCTGTTGAGGCTATCTAATTCTAGACATCCCTCAGCATCTRTGTGAATAATATGGACCATAACAAAATTCTGAATATGATTTACATTACATAATGGCTGTGGTAAGACCTGCAGAAAAGAAGCGTACCTGTATTGTTGTCATAGAACTTGATGTGTCTGTCTTCATGAGCAGTGATACTAATTGGAAGAGTTGGATGGCTGATGACTCTGTTTATCTGACAGGAAGAACTGACTGCTAAGAAAAAACCCACACATATCAGTACATGTAAATTCTTTGAAAGACAGCTACTAAGACATAAGTATGTAATCAATCTTACTTGCAAAATACTTCTTATATATATCCAGGAAACTCTCAGCTAGTAGCTTATGTTATGCACTTTACAATACTTTCCAAACTWCACAGGACAGAGACATACCTAAACCATATGTCTGCCAAATAAGGTCCAGCTTTTGGACATGTTTTTTTTAGACAGGTACATCAGGCAAAAATATGAAACCAAAAACTGACTGAAAACACCCTTCTTGCAATTTCCTTGCCCTGCCACATTCCTCGTCTTGTCAAGTCCATCTTTCTTCATAACATACAGGACAGGAAAATAAACACTGCAGGCAGTATGCTTCAAGCAAACAAAAATCCACCTATTATTATTTGATATATGTGGACTGAAATTATTATTTTAAAAAATATATACATATATAAATATATATATATATACACACACACATACAGACAGAGACACATACACACAGAGAAAAAAGTCCAGGGATTTTCTGGTTAGAAATCTAGGCATTACTGTGATGCACAGGTTAAATCAAGAAGGTTCTTAAGAGGCATAGATTATGACAAAACCCACAAATAATCACAACACAGAATATCAAAACACAGATATTGTCTTTCATGTTGACTGTGTTGAGCTAAATTGCTTCCAAAGAACGTTCCCATCATTTAATCAGAATTCTTACTAAAATAAACAGAATACTACTGAAGATTCACTTGCTATCAAAATGGTAAAGATTTCATTTTACACCTTTCTACAAAAATCTGAAACATAATGCAGTGTCAGCATCCACAGGACATTTAGAAAATACTAAAGTATAAATAAACAAAAAACCCCACATTCATATTAATAAAATCCCCTAAAATTACTAAAAGCACAGGAACCTTCATCACAGCCAGCTATCCTCACAGTTTGAAAATGCCAAGCAGAATGAGTCTTATACTGAACAGCATAGTGCCTAAGTAGTGGTGGCAGGGCATTTCAGGTGACATTTTCCTCTTGCCTAGTTCTTACAGAAATAGTATTTTATTTCTTCAAAATACACGTAAGCTTTATAGTACTGTTACATAACTAAAGATACTAAAGAGGGACTGCTGGTTGCCATACCACGCTCTCGTTTTCCTAAAGGAACACCACAGAATTACAGCAAGGAGGAGGTGAATACAAATAGAAGGGGGAAGGGGAGGGGAGAAGAAAGGGGGCTTCCACTGAACACCATTWACTAATTTAGGAGTGTTTTTTTCAGACAGGAAAAAGAAGAAACTCAGCACAGCAAGGAATAACATAAAGAGAAATGGCACTTTCCATTTCCCCTTATAAAATGACAGTAATTTAAATATTTTAAAACATACAAGCAAAGACAACAAAAATGGCTTAGTCCTTTTAAAAAATGTAATTAAACACTACAATTCAGTGACATAAACCCCTAGGGGTGGGTAAGAAATATCAAAATTTTACAAGACTCGGTATTTTACCATTGTGGCCGGAATAGGAAACCTTATGCTTCAGCTCATTCTGATCTCTTTTGTAAAGTGAGGGTAAAATAATTTACTGATAGCAGRCTCTTCACAGTATCCTGTAAAACTTTCAATATTGGCCACTGCAATGATCCAAGGTATCATATGAGACCTTGTGACTTTCACTGGAGCTTTGCTTTCCTTCTACAGTGAAAATTTCAACTAAAGCCCAAGACCAAAAGAGCCAAGGGTGTAATAAAGCTTAGAAGATGGATACCTCTGAGGAAAAATAAAAAGAATTGACACATGCTCATAAATTTTTAATGAATTCAACTTTAAATTTTCCTGATATTGCCTGTATTTAGCAATTTTGGAATGCTAAATGGATATACTGAATCTGCAAAGATCACAAAKTTGTATTAAAGAAACCTGTGCTTTTCCTTGTGCTAGTGTCCCTTGAAGAGGAAATCAGACAGTGTGAACTCGTTTCTTCTACCTTATTTCAATGGCATGAACACTCCTCTGCTACTGAAATACCTACGAGRTCTGTTGTAGTAATAATTTACTGCTGTGTCTCAAAACATAACTGGTAACATAATTCATGTTATAATTTCTCAATGACACTGCCTAACTGTTTGGAAACACTGAAAAGATTACTAACAGTATCGATCTTAAACAAACATTTTTTTGTTCTTTGGTTGGTTCAGGGTATTTGATACATACTAGTATCCACACTGGACTCCAGGGTAAGAATTCGTTGCCGTGTCTCCATGTTAAAAATGCTAGTGTGTCCACTGTTAAATGATGCTACCATGAGGCTTGGGTCACTGCTCACAAGATCTACTGATGAAGGGATTCCCATTTCTAGAAAACAGAGTAGAGAAGATGTAGTTGATGTAAGGAAAACAAAAAATTAAACAAAAAACCCCAACCAGTATGCACTTCAACATCAAAAGGATCACAGTAATAAAAGGAAATGTTGCATTCTAAAATATAAACTATACCAATCTAAATACCTTGCCCTGCATGATCACTATTTTATTCCTATTTTTTTACATGTGTATCAACAACACTCATATTAAGATGCTGCATCTGGAACTGCAGCAGGACAGAAATGTACTTTGAAATTAAGAAAGTAAGAATTTCCTGGCCCCTTTTCCTTCCTTTAACTGCAACAGCAGTCCCCAAAAAAAACCCCACCAAACTGCATTGCTTCAAGTAAAATGACATGAAATTGAAGTGGTACAACAACTCACATGACAGATTATTAATGTTGCAATTATTAACTTGAAAAAAAAAATGAGAGCATCGCAGAAGTTCTCCAGGTGCAAGTATTATACACTGACACTCTCATCATGCAAAGTTATACAAATACGTTATACACTTCCATTTCAAAGCTTTGTCCATCCTGCCTATTGTGACATGTATTTGATCTCATTATACTCTAGCTATCTACACTACAGGACACAAGGTCAAACCAGCAAAGCCTGGGCATAGGATACATCCCTTAGGATTTTTTGCCTCAAATGTCCTATTCACCACCTGCTGTGTGAAAGAACAACACCAGTTGCAACAGATGCCAGGAGGAGGAGGAAAAGATAGAGTGAGAAACTGAATTTTAAGCAATCTAATGTTGGATCATAGATTCAGATAAGACAGGAATATCACCATATCTCTGTAAATTCTCGAAAGATTCATGGGAGAAGTATTTTTCTGAGACACAGACCTCAGTGATTTCTCAGGAATGGCGATACTTGTCTACAAGTACTCGAAGAAAAGCCAAAAAGGATTGATGTGAGAAGAAAATGYGTTGTTTCTCAAGTGACCTTTTCTACCACTGTCATGCATGCTTATCTGCTTCCTGGTAAGCCTACAATGGTTAATCTAAAGAAYTTAAATAATGAGTGATGGTATTTCAGGGGGTTTGTTCAAGGTTATCAATAAGCTGTAGGAAAACTGAGTTTTCTATCTTTGAATTTCACAACTGGGCTTCATTCCAGTTTACAATACAAAAAAGTCCTAATATTAGTTCTGTGAGACAAGACTACTCCCCCTTCCTCCATAGTTCAACAATGAGAAACAAAACAATTCACAATAAGAAGCCCCAAAACTCTACCAGGAAGTTTTCAAAGCAGGMAGATAGGCAAGCTGGCAATAAGCCAGTCATGCTTTTCATACAATCCTGCAGACCTTTGGAAACATAGTTCTGAAAAAACTAAAACACACAAAATGTTTCTATTTTGCTCAGTCTGTTTTCACTAACAAGCAATGGCCTATCTTGACCAGCTTTACACTATAATTCAGTGAGTCTGTTCAGTTATGACAAAGTTTATTTTGCCTCCGAGTTTTTCTGAAAAGACAAGGAACTGTCTCAGCTCATGGGCTACCTTTAAGGACCATCTAAGAGAGTTTGGCAATGTCAAAGAGCTCATTCTGGAGCACTTACTCTGACAGAACTTCCAGAAATTAGATTTTAACCAGTGGGATTTTCATTTGCGCATGGCATTTCAGTAACTAACTCCAAAGGGGTATTTTTTTTCAACTAGCAGTGTTTAGGATCACGGGGTTACTGTTATTTAATGTGCCAACTCAGAAATTCAATTAGAATTTCTGTGTTAGAGGCAMAAGGAACAAATCTGGAAGGCACAAYGACACTGGGCATGAGGTGACACACYRGCTACTCCAAACTTCCACAGGSGAAAGAAAGGGCTTTTTATTCTGGACAAACTAACAGCAAGGGCCCARTGGAAACTCAGGTTTGAATCTGAATTATGAAGTTAATACATTATAYTCCATGGTAACATCTACAGACTAAYTGCAGCAGTTGGCTTTTAGATGTATCTGACTGTCCCCCTACACGTAGGTATAAATTCAGCTAATGTGAAAGAAAGGTCACAAAATTYACTCTTCCCAAAAAACATTCATAAAGATATAAAACTCAGAAAAAAGTGAAAGAAGTAGAAGGCTATTCAGTAGCCAAAATTAGGTCAGTCTGAACAATGATGCTCATGAACTTTAAAGGTAGGCCTATTTTCTGTACCTTGATTATCATTAAATRTATTGAGAGCTGGAGCAATTTCCGTAGCTTTCCATAAACGTATAGTGCCGTCTGCTGAACACGACAGCAAACGCTGGTGCGCTCCACTGTAAACCAGACCCCACACTGCATCTGTATGGCCYACAAAAGCACCTCTTAGAACAGAAGGATCTGTGAATAAAATACAATAAAACACATTTAAAAACAAAATCTGAATTAAGACAATAGCTATATCTTAGTCTGTGTTTATACACCAACCTTTGGAAGACAATCCATATAAAACTGCAAGATCAATCACATCATATCAAGATAGAAGTCTCARTCATTCTAGCATTAAAATGCTTGAATTTCAGCAGCATATGTGACATACAATTACCCAGTTTACCACTAAAGGAACAAAATAATGCTTCAGCAGAAGGGACAGTACTGAAGTTGGCAAAACCMTTTATCATTAAAATTCCCTTTCAAATGGCCATTAATGGCGCAGCAGTCCCTTTTATGCAAAAGTTAGCTTTGAGGCCAACTAAGCAAAAAAAAAAAAAATCTTAAAATACAGATACAAGGCTGATATCCACTCAAATCTGGTAGATTTTACTGAACTGGGCCTTTTTAGCCGTYTGCTAAAGAAACATTAACAGCTTTGGTTTCAGACTATAAAATCTCKTTTTAGCTCAATTCCACAGAAATTTGTCAACGAAAAGAATACTAAAATAACACTTCCTGTACTTGCCAGATTACCAGGCTTAGTCCTGTACTTTTAAAACCTGCACTTTAACTAGCTGTTTCTCAAAGCTGGGATGAGATCAAGGCCTTTTTTAAGAAAATGACATTTTATCTTGCTATCAAGCAGCATCAGCATTAAAACAAAAAGTTACTCTAAGTAATTGAAGATAACATTCAATTTGCTCTTTTAAACTTTCATAGAAGCATTATCTACAAATTACACTCTTTTAATGTAAACTTCTCATTTCACTGCTGCATGCACCAGCAACGTACCGTAAGAGTCATAGGGGTCAATGTTTGGGTTGGTYGTGTTCCAGCCATGGATGAGGCCATCCGTTCCCCCACTGTAGCACTGCTCACCATTGCTGCTCATCACCACACAGAGCACCGGTCCACTGGAAGAAACCCCCAAAGAAATACTGACTATTAACATTTTCATTGCATGAAATGCAATGTTAATCGTCAGAATCTTCAAATTCTGTGTTAAAATACAATTCACGTGATTGCAAACAAAAATTCTSCATAATGAAATCACATGCTGCAACATTTCTCACATAAAAACTCTCCACAATATCTGGCAATACAACTACAATCAGGACAACTAATCATTGTGCATACAAAATGTGAAAGGCATCACAATTTAAAYTGTAAGTTTTTTAATTCTGCCTAAACAGTTTTTTTCTTTTTAAAAGATTTAAGGCTTCTTCATTAAATCATTTCAGTAGATTTAAATTAATTGCATTCATTCTTCTTCAGCTTCATTTTACATGTGCAAGTACCTGGCAAAAAGGCAAAAGCTGCAGTGATGACCAGAACACCAAATCAAATTTTAACTGTATAATTTGTAGGTTATTAATTTTAAATTGTRGTGTATCTGATTTCAGACATAAATAACCTTGCTGAAAGGAGATCAACACATGAAGATACTCTAAACGACATGGGAACTAAAAGCGTCATAGGAAAGCAGTAGCTGGCAAGGTGGAAGTTACTTTAAAAAAAGGTTCTGTTTCTATTTAAAAATYCTATCTTTCTCAAAATATGACAGGAAATATTTCTCAGGAAATACTTACTTGTGTGCTCTGAAGGTATATATTGGCTCTACATCAAGGGAAGCACTCCTAAATGAAGTACAAAAAAATGTTAACATGTATACAATCTTACACAAATTTTTACAAAAATGTGCCAGAATCACTAAATTCTTAACATCACTGCTACATCTTTGGCAGTGTTTCTGCCACAACTTCCTCTCCCGACACAATTTTTCACGTGTCTAGGAACTATCTGAACTTTCAAAATACGACAGGATTTGTTGTTTGTTTTTTTGTTTAAAAACTTTCAAGGTAGGTCACAGATCCATCAAGCCAGCAGGCAGGTACATCAATGGGAGAGGAAGGAGTGGAGAGATATCAGCATTACATGGAATGCATCTTTAAGTGTTCCTATCAGAGCAAAGGAGTTTTGGACTCCTAGTTCTTCTRTCAACACTGAAGCACTTCAAAATTTGCTGCCCTGGACTTTACCAATGCAATACTTGTTAGAGACCACAGGGGCACTCCATGTAATGCCCAGTCCTCCTCAAAGATGTGACCTACTCCCATGACCACATCAGCCCCGCTACAAATTTCCGCTCATTTCTGCAAATTCTCAGCAATTTGTAAGAGACAGTGAACAAAGGAACCTGGCAACATCTCAGAGTTTGAAGCTGTACACATGTATATGCATGTAGGTGTATACATACATATGCATATATATATAAATGCATTTTATACATTTATATACACATGCTAGCACACTAACAGGCCGCATCCAAATATTTTCACTAGTAAATTAATTTCTCATGTTATCTACAAGGAAAATATAAAAAAGTGAATGGTTTTCCTTTTCACAAACAAAACACATTCATGAACACACATGGATTTTTTTCTGGCATTCTTTAGGCATCTCCACCCTTCTCTGAGAGCTTGTTTTCCTACTATTAAATTCAGAGAACACTTTCCAATAACTCCAAGGGCCATCCAGTGAAGTGGTATCTAGAATTTTTTTTTTCTTCATAAATTAAAATTGGTTTTGAAGCAAAGAAAAATAAATCTTACTTTTTTGCTGGGGCTGTTTTTTGTAAATTCCACATTTTTAATGTATGGTCCTCTGAAGCTGTTATTAAGACTGGTTCAACCGGATGAAAAGCGAGACCTCTTATTCCATCAAAGTGACTTCTTAACGTAAATTTGGGGTTCCAAGTCTTTCTCAATGCATCCTTATTGTTGGCTATCTAATAAAAAAAAATGCCAAACTTGTAATTAAGCTGGAARGCACAACAAAAAGAAGAAATCAAAAATTCAGTTTGGCATTTTCAAAAGATGTCAAATTACCTCACCCAGTTTTTGGAAAAACCTGCTCTTGAAAGACAGTCCACTTAACACTAACCAGACACTTCAAAATGAGAACCAAGGTAGATGTATTCCATACAAGTAATGTCACATCCACAGTAATAAATTCTGTAAAAATCTGAAATACTCCCATGTCTGTAAAATTACACACTTTAAAAGAACTGGTACCTCAATGAACTCAGTTAGGTATTTGAAATTTAATCAATACCTACCAGTTCATTCACTTACAACACTGGGCTTGACTCACCAAGCTGCAGTCCCTAAATAACCAAAGAACTACTGACATGGGACCTCTAAAGTAAAGATCTGAGAGAAACAGAGGAGTCTCTAGGTGCACAGAAAGGAACACAACTGAACTTAACCAGCTAAGGCAACACAAGGTCTGTAACAATGCATGACAAGTAAAGCTTCCCAGAATAGGAAGAAAAAAAAAAGGCTAAAAGGACTTGGGAACACACTAAGAATCTAACTGGCAGGCAATACGCTATCATGCATACAGACACAATTATTTGGCAATAAATGCATTTTAGAAGATCCAAAAAGAAAACATTTAAAAAAATAACAGAATTTCTGTATTGTTCCTCTTAAGAAATAATTACACAAAATGTTGAACAGACTTTTCCTTTGTCAGTCAACAATATCATGATTTAAATTTACCTTTCYATAACCACTGCCGATGGTGGTTACGGACAATCAAGAAAACAAACAATAGTATTGATGTTTATTATGTTGAAATAGACAGGTAAGTCCAAATAATTTACCTYTTTAACTGCAAAGAAGAGACAATTGTTTTGAGCCACTTCAGATTTTATTTTGGGGACTCAGGAAGAAGAGGAGGTTGAAGAACAGAAGWGCTTTTTTTAAAGCTTTGTTACATCTGGACTTAGTAATGAAATATGCCTCAATTAAGAGGTTCTATAGATTTTAAACRAGGAGAAAGGAGCCATAACAAACAGCAGGTTTAGTCTCACCATATTTCTTAGTAATGACATATTGCCTTGCCCAGGGAGACAAGTCAGTTTCTTTGCCAGTTTACTGAGCCAAGTTGGCTCAGTGAAGGAACAGACAAATGCTCGAGCTGGTACAAGGATGGGCAGGACTGCACAGTTAGCAGCACTCACAGGTTTTCTGAAGACTGGCCAAGAAAGTTTCAGCAAAAAAGGTACAAGATGTACAGATATCTGGAGARGAATTTAGTTGCCTCTACATAGGCACCTAATGCCAATTAGGTGATGGAGGGAACCTGCCTGTTCTCCAGCTACCATGCCAGCAGCACAGGTTCTATGWCACATCTGCAAAAGCCACAAAGAAGGCTCAGATGGCCCAACAGTGAATTCCAGTTCTGGCAGGATAGTATTCTCCATTTGCCTGTCTTTCATTCAAAAATGTYCTTCCAAAGGAGTCCAAGATGGTTTATTTATAAATTGGGAAGTAGACAGAGGGCAGACCAAGCCAGCAGAGCAGCAGCAGAGGTGGAAACAGATTCTAGCCCTTACACCCACCTGGCTGCACCACATCACTCTACCCACCAGTCTCACAAGCTGTGAGGCTGGTWACTAACACCGCAGACAACATCCTTATCTTTCTCCCCACCAAAGTGTAACAGCGAGGTAATCTGAGGCCTGAAAAGCAGTTTGTGGGGATGTCAACCCCAAAACTAGAACCTGATCTGCATGTACCACTAATAATAGTATTTTTGTCTATACAAAATTGAAAACAAATTGAAAACTCAAAAACAGCAATGACATGCAATTACACACACTTCTTTTCTTCAAAGCGGTACGAAATCAAACAAGAACCTACTGTAAAATCAAAAACCACCAAATCAGTACTWAACATTAAATGCAATAATTTTGCTGTTCAGTTACTCTTATCTAAAATCTATTATAATTTTATGAAGCTGCTTAATCTGTCCAGAAGACTAGGGAAACAATCAGAGCCAACCAAAGTGAACATTGTCAAGAATGTGTAAAGGAAGGCAAAAGAAAAGCCAAACTTAAAGAGTATTGACTAGCGATCCAGAAAATTTAATCCTGTTAGAYAGTCTAAAAACCTATCCATAAAATAAAAATTTTGTCTTTTAAGTTATAAATTCATAATCTCCATTACCAAGTGAAAACTTTAATTTACAGCCAGAGCAACATGTGAAAAACTGAAACCATGAAATTAGGTAYGCTTATGCTGCCGTTTTTTAGAAGAAAAGAATCCAGCAAAAATGTCAGTGGAATGAAAGGGACCTATAATGAGAAAAGTGTCTGCCACTATTGAAAGCAAATATATTTAGACTGATKCACATGATCTTTCAACTTCATTCTCCATATGATTCAAAACGGACACTTAAAAATACCATATTAAACTTTCACTAATCCTACCTGATTCACATTTGGCAGCCAAAAGAATGTATGAAATAGTCCAAAAKAGAAACATTATATCATCTTGTAAGCTGAACTCTCAATGAAACTAGAAATAGAAACATCAGCCTTTCATTTTGCTTCAGTAAAGTGCACAGGGGCAAGTGCAAATAGTTTTGTAATTTTTTTAATTGTCAGCACTAGAAAAAGGTTAAGAGTACAGGTAACCATGACTATGAATTCCTGATCACAGGACTTCATACAGGCATTTGACAAATGAACAAATAAAAGTTAGTATTCTCTGCCATGCAAGATAGGATAGGAGTGGATAAAGAAATTCTATTCCATAAATGAAAGCTGTTAGTTCAGGATACAGAGACATGAACAAACRCAACAATTTATATGGACACAGTGAGGTCAAGCAATGAAAGCATTAGTATCTTGTACAGATGGTTTAGGTTTGTCATGTTCTCTGAATTTAAAAATCCAGGCTTGGATTTTTAGGTGTACCTGTGAAAGAAATTCATTTATRCATTACCTTACCCCTTTCTGAAGAAACAGTTAAGGACAATTAGTAAAGACGTTAAGAACTGAGCCCAAATTAGGAGTTAATACTAAAATACTGAATTTTAACAGAAATGTTCTGCATTCATTGTAATAGCGATGATTCATAAGATATCACATGTTCAGAAAATTGCTATAGTAGTAGAGCACATCTCTGCAGTGTCACTCTTCAAACAAGTGTAAGCTTTTATTAGATGTGCAATTCACTGCTTTACAAGTACATACAAGGGTAGAACTTCAAAGTAAGAACCTGCATCTTATTTCTAAAATCTCAGACTTCCTTGGTGATAGTAAAATCCCAGATAACGATTACCCAGTCAGATTTACTGAAGGGTAGGATTCTTCTCCAACACAGTATTAAAAATTACCTCTGAGATACCTCAACCTTGACACAGCTGGGCAATGCAACAGCAAGATTAATCTGAAGCTGACAGATCACACAAGCGCATATGATTAAATTACCTCAAGCATCTTTKCCCTGAAATATTCTGTAATACAGAAAAAAATTGCATAAAACCAAAAAGATGCAATTTTAAGGAAGATTTTTTTTCATAAATCAATGCAAGAAAAATATGCTGTAGACTGCACACATAGCCACAGAAGTGCTGGCCACAAAGCCCTCCAAAGAAGTCATGTCCTGTTTCCCATTTGAAATTAAACTATTGCCCATACCAGGTAACATAAACCACAGCTCTCCCCCAGCCAAGTCTTGAATATCTCTCAGGAGAGGGATTTCACTCACTGTTTCTCTAAGCAAGTTGTTTCAGTATCACCTACTACATAACTYTCTCCCCCACCTGAACCTCCCAAGCCATAATTTGCTGTTGTTTTCTCTTGGTTTAATGCCTGGCACTATGGAGAAGMTTGGCTGTGTGATCGTTATAGGCACCCTTCCAATATTTGCAGGCTGCTGCTCAAGCACTCCTCAGCCTCCTAACAGCTGAACAGGAGCAGCTCCTGTAACATCTACTTATCAGTCACAAGCTACTGCATTCTCCTCAATTTCTCTACAACCCTCTTGAAGTGGCCCAAAACTGCATACAGCCCATGTAAAAGGGACATAAATGTCCCTCGATCCTCTGGCCATGCAACTCCTAATTTTGCTCACTCACTGAGGTTAGACACACCCAGCTGTACCACTATCACTAACTACATTCACTTTTAACTATTTGCATGACATGGCAGGCAAATGAGAGGTGAAGGGCTTGCAGAGAGCTTGAATGCTCCTGTGTATGGGAAGAACAGCTTTGCCAAGTAAAAACTTGTGACATCCTCTGGCAGCATGGTTTTAACAGGAGAAAGTTTTCTGCTGAGTCTACACACAAGTAACTTGCATCTGTCTTCAACAAGACAGAAGAACGCTGAGTTACCATTAATAACCACTTACATCGTAAGTCAGCGAATCTGCCTCATTTGCTACAGTAAGGCCTGCCAGTTCTCCAAGACCCAGCTCATTTTCAAGGGCTTCATCTGTTCCCATAATGAAAGATTTCCCTGAGGACGGAGGGAATGTTAAAGCTTCCACTGCAAGAAAACAAAACAAAACAAAACAAATCCTGAAACAAGGGTTTATACAACATTGTATAATAAAACCATATTTTCCACTTTCAGAATGCTATGTATCTCTTAAGTAGCTGAGGGCAAAAAGATACACAGAAATGCATATAAAAATAACTATTGTAAAGATAATCACTGTACTTAAAATAAACAGCCCTTCTGAACACACCTACGCTTGAGGTGTGCACCACTCCAGACAGTAAATGCAACCAGTCACAGCAACSAAGAAGGGTACATTACCATTCACCCACATACAATATACAAGCAACACAGAAAACAYCTTCCCCAACTCAGCTACAAAGTATGCAAATAGGTGTTGACGAAGCAACAAAAATGTAGATAAGAATAGCTGGTGGGAGCTGCCCAAATAAAAGCTCTTCAAACACTACTGTTTGCTTAGGTCTCTTAGTTATTACCTTTTCATCATAAACATCTCTTACTTTTCCTCCCCAAATTCTACACTACAGTTCGCTTTTCCTGTAATGCAATAATGCAATGTTYCACTCAACACACAATGCACACAGGAAATTAAATATGAAAACTTAATAGAATAAAGAAAGCATGCCCAAAATATCATGATGTYTCAGCTTCATAAAGAAACATATACAGCTATTAGTTTGAAATACTAAACTCAGACTGATAATCAGCTGTTCTCTTTTGTGAGAGCCCATTTGAGTCTCTGAAATAAAAAACACATTACTGAAAGCACATGAAAATAGAACTCTGCTAATATAGTTCTCAGTACATGTGAGAAAAGTTGGAAAGGAAACATTCAACAAAAAATTCTTYCATTTCTCAAAGCGTTGCTAAGTTACCCTCTTCTTTCATAAAGAAAATCACTGAGCATGAAGGAAGCAGAACTATTGAGATCTTTGGTAACCATTCCAACACCAGGGCTTTTTATGCATCTTAATTATAACTTGGCCGACCTACTTTTCCACACTCACTGGAAGACTGCTAAGCAGAACTCATGTTTTGCGCATTTTTCAAAACACATATTTACCATTTTAATAGAGCACACGATATCACAGAATCATAGAATGGTTTGGTTTGGAAAGGACCTTAGAGAGTAGCATGCTGCAACCCCCTACTATGGGCAGGTACACCTTYCACTAGGTGGGGTTGTTTAAAGCACCATCCAATTTGGCACTGAACATTTCCAGGGAGGGTGTATGCACAGCTTCTCTGGACAACCTGTTCAGTGTTTCACCACACTCACAGTTAAGAATTTCTTCCTAATATCTAATCTACACTTACCCTCTTTTCAGTCTGAAACCAATCTCTCTTGTCCTGTTACTACATGCCCATGTAAAAAGCCCCCTCTCCAGTTCTATTGCTCCCTTTAGGTCCTSGAAGGCTGCTATCTTTGACAAATTAATACAGCTTCATATACCATATGTTACTATATTATCTATATGATCTATATTATAGCAATTCAAATATTGAATCAAATACATGATTTATCATTTTTCAGACATAACAGTAGTGCTTCATTACAAAGATGCACGCATGGCCTTCCATACTTGGACTAGCCACTCAGAGAATTTTGTTTAATTTTTGGAACATATTATGAAAATTARTACACTGGCAAGCTGCAAGTTGTTCTGCATGATTCACAACCACCACATGATTTTAAAAGCTACAGTAAGGCATCTGTGTTTACCTGCAGACCCTCTATCTTTGCACTTGGAAGAAAAGGACACACTTGTGTGTGTGTATGTATACAAACATACTTTTAAAATTATTTTAATAGGAAGAAAAAAAGATGCTCTTTTGTCCTCAGAGTTTACATTCCACACTTGTCTGCCAGGCTTGACCACAAACAAAAGCAAGTGATTTAGGATTGTCATATTACAAAGCCACTAAGTGCTAAATTATGTGTTTTCCATCGTGCTCAAAGGTATTCAGCCAAGACTTGAACTTAGGTAGGTGTCTTGACCTTACTAATAGTGACCATAATGGAAGAATCAAAATGTCATTTATCACACTTAGACAGAACTTACAATACTGAATCAGAATTTGTAAAGTGCCTGGAAAGTCGTAGAGGATAATCTTTTAAGAAGTAACTATAAACAGCCACTCTCTACCAAGGTGTATGCACTTTGTAAATATTTACCTTCATCCGTCCTGTTTATCTCATGTTCAATGAGCCTTGAGCTACTGGGCCTAGAAGAAGGTGCAACAGATGGCTGTAATGAAGGGAGATCATCAACATCTCTCAAGTTTGCAAGCATATCTTGCAGCTTTGACCTGTTGGGCCCTAACCAGAAAAAAACAAAAAATTAAAGGGTTTAGGCATAGTTCACGATGGCACTACTTACATCAGATATGCTACAGCAGCACATGCAACAATGGATCCTACCTTGCATTATGACATTACCACAGAAAAACTAATGAGCACTTATTTCAGCAGTAACTAATCATCCAGCATGAAATGAATTTCGAGAGGAAAGTGATAGAAGCAACTGAGAATTGTGAATGCACAATTTTCCCCATATGTATGAACTCATAGTGCTACTTGTACGGGATGCTGAAGAATGCCGCCAACTGAGTTACACTTTACATTTTTAGATTATTAGAATATTTACTTCGCCAAAACAATAGCTGACATCTGTAAATATTTTAGAATTTGTGCATCAGATACTTTGTGCAGCATATTCTTATGACAACATTATAATTTAAATTTATTTGTGCAGTAGTGTAATATCGTGAACTATATAATCAAAAAGTTATATTAAAAAACAAATGCAACTGGATTCACTGGCCTACTTCCTGAAGCTACATATGGTGAAGACCCATGCCCTTCTTGACACTTACCTGTGCTTTGCTCCATCATTTTCCCACATCCCTGTTTTGACTGTTTTATATAGGATTGAGGCTGAAACATATCTTCGGTAGTTTTTCCTGTTGTAAGTTTAATTAAGAATGGGAAAATGTCTTACCCATAGTCCATTATGTTTTTTCCTAGACCAGTAAATAATACAGCTATTTTTAAGCAGCTTTAACACAGCAGTGTACTCTAATATATGTATTCTCTCATAAAACCATTCTATGATTCTATTCTCTTATTACTTCACAGGAATGTTTACTACAGCCTTGCAAAATCATGAGTTTACTAATGCAGTTGCAAACTCTACTTTCTCCACCCTAACCATAATGACTGATAATAAACTAAATTGTATTTAACTTGTCTGTCATCAAAACATTACTCAATCCAGAAAAACACTAAAGATTTTGCAAGATTGTTTTACTATAATATCTGCTTTATAACAGTATTTTAATTAGTAGCAGTTCAGTGGCTAAGCACCATATATGATGAAATTGAAGTCAAAGAAACAAACTTYGTAAAATTAAATGTTATTTAGTCCCTTCTTTTTTCTCCAGACAGCCTCCCTCACATTCTTCTTCATTACGTGCAATATCATGAATAGCTGAAAACAGGCCCTGATTCTTCCTAATTTTTCTGCATTGATGCCCTTCCAATGATGGTTTGTCCATGGAAAGATGCTTACTTTCACTGCTACAATAAACCACTTTGTCTCCCAAGATCAAACCAATCAAATCAATCCAAAAGGTATAGAGCACCAGTTATTTTCATGAAGGAGCACTGGACGTCCAAGTGCTGCCTTTACATCATGATTTTTATCACAAAGGCATAAAACATAATTCAGTATGTCTATGTCTATATTAACAATTATTTTTTATCATCAAAAATAAAAAGACAAAAGCTGTCCAAGAATAGAATTTCAACACTTGAATTAAATAATTTCTGCTAATCTAACTCTACAGCTATTTACAYTGGACTACATAACATGTCTGTATATTTTAAAATAACAGACAAGTTACAAAAATCACTTTCACTGTAATTATATACTGGCATGCCCTATCTATCTTACCCAYAAGGAAATTCAGAGTCAATTTTTTTAAACATGAAAACTTTAGTTAGCCAGCTCAGCTTCTTTTCAGACTTGTAATTAACTTCTAGTAAATTAGGTGATTCCAAAATGACAAAAATATCAGTTGAGAAATTTAAAGCATGGTAATTATTTGCCATTTTTTAATTTGGAAAAAAAGAGAGGTTTTGTTTTTTTATTTGATAACATAATTTCAGCCACATAACAACTGCTGAGCAGCAGCTGTCAAGAGTATCAATACAAAAAGTAATAAAACAAGTCAGCCTCAATGATGCCAGGATCTGACATATTTGCATTATTATGCACATCTCTTTGGAAGTGAGAATTTCCTTGGTATTCATAAGCATCTTCCCACAAAGGGAGAAACATCCCTGAAATTTCTTACCAGGCTACATGCAATATTATTAATATACATCTTTCACACATGAATTCTCAATATGGCTAGGTACTTGAAACACAGCCATGGATACAGTGTTTCATTTTAAACTCTCCCAATTCAAGAAGTTTTAAGGCTTACCTATCAAAAATCATTGATTTCACAAAACATATCTATTTCAAGAAATATAACAAAAAAAAAATTACAGGGCTAGAAACTGTATTTCAGATACTGTTCACAGTTTTTTGTTTGGATAACAATACCCAACTTTTTTAAAGGCTAATCCCAGAGATATGAAAGTTAATAAATAAATCCTGTGATTTACAAATAAACTGATGGTCATAGTTGCTTCCTATTTCGAGCCCTGCATAACAAATTATGATGACAGCATGACTTTCATGTTGTGAATGTCAAGTATAAACAGGGGTAGAAATTAACCTGTTTTCTCCCACTGTCATCTAACAGGATACTCAAGAGTTTCCAGTTTCTTTCTTTATTTATATACCAGACTTTAACTCTTCCTGTGAAACTGGTATGTTTCCAGCTAAGAAAGGGTTCTGAAGTCTGAACTATATTAAAGTGTGAAGTATCAAACCAATGCCTTTTACAATTTAAATATCTGAATAACGAAAGTACAAAACATGCTCAAAGCAAGAATTTTTACCTAACCCAACCCTTGGTTGGAAAAAGTTATTTCTAATCCAACTATTTATTGGGTAACTTAATTGTCTGTCATTAATTTCAACCCCTGAGAACTGGTGAACAGGAAAGCAGTCAGGAGCAGCAAAGTAAAAGAGTAAGTAATTTTAGGAAAACATTGAAAGAGAGATAGAATTAAGGGTGTGAAAGATGTGAGATTTATGATTTTAAGGTGCAATGTTTTCCACTTACTCTTCACCCCCTTTTTCCCCTTGCGCTCCTTTTTGTATTGTTCCTTGAGTTTGGTTATAACTCCCTGGTCGACATTCCAGGCTTCAGGCATGAGACACTGGTCTTCCTTTTCTAAACAAAGTGAAACAAATGAAACATCCTTTTTCAATAATGTCACCAAGTGATCTCCACTGAAGGAGGCAACAGCTGCTGTCAATGGCATTTGTCTTTTATTTAAAACAGACAGAAATAGCACCAAGCTTGTGAAAGCTGTAAAACTGCTACTCACATTCCATTTCTATTTGCTCAGAATTTTCTTAATAAAAAATTGAGATGAAATTTCACGTATTTAATTCCTATAACCAAGCACACAGCTGTCCATAAATGTAAATGGYATTTACTTTACAATAAATCAGGACATATTTTTCAGTTTTTTCTTTCCTACAGGGAAAGAATTATATCTAGAACAAACAGCCATGTTACTCATCAACATAACTTTACAACTCAGACGTTGCATTACTGCATTTCAAATTTTCATTTTATTGTCTTTGTGCTATGTTGTCATTTACACAAAGCAGTAGCACATTTAAATCATTTTGAAACACAGTATTCATATCATCACGGTTTAAATAAACTCTTAGAGCACTAAAGCCATGACATTTCACAAAAAGGTGAATGCCTGAGAGAGTAATCCTTGGAAAAAAGTCTAAAACATTTCAGCATGCCTAATGAAAAAAAAAAAAAAAACCAAAAAAACCAGTTTTTGGTTTGGTTCAGTTTTTCCTAAACATCTCCCTCAAATTGCTTCCTCTGTGACATGATACAGAAAAAGAAGTATCCTTCCTATTGTACAGTACTTGAAGATTTTTAGCAAAACATGTTACGTGAGMTCATATCTCCCAAGTAATTTTTTCCATGTATGGGTATTATCCTGAGGCAGCTTAGAAAAATAATTTGAGAGGAGGGGGTAGGCAATACAGCTTTTCCTCATATATATTTATTTTCATGACCATTACATCTCCAATATTTTTGAAATGCATTCTCTTTTTGCCTTGTTTTCTCATTAAAATCTCCACCTTATTATGTAAGACTACTTGCTTTCAGACCAAGTTTGCTTTCTACATCAATAAGGTATTCTAGACCTTCTAAAATATGAACAATAATAAAATTATCCTCAGACTAAACTGCAGAACTTAAATGTCAGTAGAGGAAGCACAACACTATCAATCACATTCTGAAGGAGTCATTATGATTGGACAGAAGAGAAAAACCACACATGGGTTATTAATGTGACTGACTTGTTAAAAATGAATAATGCTGAAAAAGACCTAGGGATCCTCCACCAATATCAAATTCAACAGGATTCAGCAACATACTCTTGCAGCAAAAGCAACCAACAATATCCCGGGCTGTATTAAYAAGAATGTAACCAAGAGGGTGAGGGAAGTGACTGTTCCCTGTGTTGGGCACTTGTGAGACCACACTTCTGAGTACTGTATCAGTCTAATATTTTAAAACTGAGAAACCTTTTAGGTACAGCGCTAAGTACCTACTATTGGTGTGGTGTAGCAAGTCTTAAGGGAACCACTAAGATGGTTCAGGCAGCTGGAGCATATGAGCTTCAAGGAGGGGCTGAGACTACTGTGAGTGTTCAGGGATGGCAAAAAAAGGCATCTTAGTGTGGYCTGTAACCACCTAATGTACAAATTTTGAGAAAACAGAGCCTGACTCTGCTCAGATTTGCCTAACAGAGGGAGAAGATGCTTTCTGAGGTGATCTCTCACTCCTTTGAACCCTTCAGTCACRATCCTATGTATACTCATGGAATGASAGATTAACTCAAGACAAGGYTCAGCAGCATAMAYCTTTTAAGAAAAGCTATGAAAGTAAGTATTAGYTGAACAGAGACTCTAAAATAGATTGTCTATGGACTAAGACATGTCTTCTTAAGGCATATGACTCAATTACCACTAATGAGTAAAAACTGCATAGAGAATTCAAAAAAGATATGAGAAAATCATATTTCAGAGAAACAAGTATCTTGTCTTTCTGGGGTTAGGTTAAAAGCTTTAATCATGCTTTTCCTCCCTGGCTGGACAAGATTTTTTCCTTCCTCCAGCAAAAAAAAAATTAAAATAGATTTTTATTAGACTGTGCCATTGCCAGGAAAACACTCAATATATTAATTTTCTACAGACTGTCCCAGCATACTTCCCGCATGTCCCACAGATACTGTTCAACTTCAGAAGTGAATCCTGAACTACGCCTATTCAAGTGCTTTATAGTTTAAAAACTACCAGAAAACATCTGAGGACCTTTCAAGCCAAATGGGTTCAACAGATTACTGTAACTGAGCAGTAATACTTGGAATYCAAAATGAAGAAAGAATTTCCTCTGTGCGCTGCCATCCCTCACTACACAACATCCCTCTACTGTACTACATTTAACAGTTCCACTTAAATTCATTGAATCATTTATAATGGCAGCTCCTTGAAGAAGCTTAGTCTTATATACAGTTACCATAAAAGWCACAGATTGTGAAACAAGTAATTGAAAAACCATTAATACCTCCACAAAAAAATCCCCTCTCATTTCTAGAAATGAAACTACTACTTTTCATAACAGTTTATTTTTAACGCTAAACTTCTGCTCACTTGTACTTGCCATCATCAATGAAAGCAAAAATAAACCAGAAGTGTGAATTTGAGAACAAAAAGCTCCTGTCAGCTTATTGCCTTTTTGGTGACACAAGCCATAGCTACACTGACCAAGCATAAATGGATAAAACTTTAATATTAAAGAGAAATATCAGAAAAGATTTTTTTTGTAAAAAAGAATAGCATTTCTAAATTTGTTCAGTGAATAGAATGCTGACTGCTCTATCTAATAATATTACAACACATCCCCTTAAGCAGACACTACACCACATTGAGCAGAAACTTGGGAGTCCAACCAGGAGCTGGACACAGCTTCAGTGAAACACAGAGTCTTGGAGCTGAAAGATCGCATGGAGCCACAGCTACCATGGCTTATCAGTCTGTCACAGTTGCAGCTCCATTATAAAGCTCAATCATTTCCCATCATCTTCAACAGTTCCYTCTGTGTCTACTTATCCTTAAGACTTTCCAGAGCAGCTTAAGYATGAAACAACTTCCCATCAAGGTATTTAACCAGTTCTCCKCTTTCTCCYCTTCTCTACACCAAGGGTTTAGGCAGAATAATGTCAAGGTAAAGTGGATAGTGGCATCCTGGGTTGCAGGACATGAACCTCAAAGGACAGAGAGCAGTTTGTGAATATCTCTCTGTGGCTAGTGGACTTAAAATTATATTATTCTGCTAAATTATAAAAGAAAGTTTGAGCACTGAAGAGTTCATAATATTTAAATTACTAACCACAATAAGAGTATAACTAATTTGGATTTTATGACTCCCATTACTCTCTGCATCGAAGTGGGAGAAAGCAAAGATGACACAATAACTCTCATATCATAAATGTAAAATACAGCTTTATCAGAGCTATTCATGAGCATGGGTCATTGGAAAAACAAAATGAAATACCACTCATAAAATTTAAATTCTATCTGCCTTAGAATTAAAGAAAAGCAAAAATGACTGAGGCRGAAACCTTGAAGAATCCTTATTCTAAAGCAGCATACAGAAAAAACCAGAATATTATATCAAGAGGACTTCTGCCAATTATTTACTACAGAAATAATCAAAATTGATTGAGATCTCTGTCACGATCACAGCAAATCAACTGATCAATCACAATATATTCTTAGCACATTTTGGTTTTCTCCTGGTAYGATCCATCAGATTTCCTTACCCCAGTCTGTTCCATCTCCCGAACTTCTCGATTCCCCATCACCATCATCTGAGGTAACCAAAAAGTCAAACTCTTTCAAAGCTTCTTCTGTATCTCTGTCTTCACTGCTGTCAGACAGCACTCTTTTCCTTACAATCTGAAAGGTCAGAAAGGACAGAAAAAAAAGCTGAATTAAGTTATACACACATCTTTAATCTGAGCAGTACTACCTCATCCTCTTTGCAAAATCCAAACAGGAAGTTGAAGAGGARGCAGAAAAGTACACATTAATAAGCAAATCTGGAATAGTATGCAGACTTYGTTCAAACTTCCACATGAAAATGAAACTTGTGTGCAGCGCTTTCTTCCTGTGACCATCAATAACCAATCACTTGGATACCAAACCTAGACTGATCTAGACCACTATCTTTCTTTTAATACTAGAATGTACAAACTTTCTCTTAAAACSTTTTTGAAAAACACACAAAACCTACAAACAAAAAAAACAAGAATGCTGTAGAACACTTCAGCAAAACCAAACTCGCTTCTCTGAAAATGCCCTTCAATTCTGAAATCRTTCTATATGTGGAACAAGACACAAATTTAGGAAACAAATAAACCAACCTCAAAACCCACAACTCTCAAGATCTAATTTAGCTAGATTTAGCAAATCATTCCACCCTGAATGCTTTCTCAGATCTTACTGCTATTTAAACATGTTGCTTTCATGCTTAAACTGCATTTCCCTCTCAGAATCAAAAGCAAACTCTGGTAAAGAAAAAAATACATGTTTTATCGAAGAATCTCACTGTAAGTTTTTCACAAAAAATTTACTTTTCCTTCAATAAGAAAAACGAACTAGATTCTTTGCAGTTATTTGACCAACAGGTAAACTGATGCCATGATACATGAAAACTGTAGCATAAGTTTCTATTTCTACAGAAATAGAAAAATTACATTTATCACAATGTTTTGACTTGGAACCTTGCTAAGGGTCAGTCTGAAAAGACTTCAGTACATATGCAAACATCCCACAGCTCATGAGGATGACTGACTCTGTCCTCTAAATACAGTGAACCAATTTCTAAACCTGAAGCAATTCTAAACTTCAAGCTTCATTTCTTCAGCAGGCTTAGTGAACATACTGTATTATGCAGGATCTAACAGAAGAGTCCCAGACGTTAGTTCACCATCCACGAATGACGGGAACAAATTTTAAAAGATCCCCTTTAAAAGTGCATTAAACGAATCCGTTTTTTAGTCTTTATTCTTAAAACTGACCATAAAAACAATCACATCCATCATCTCTTATCTGTTTCAACTGTTAGGAAACATAAATCACTTCTCTTTAATAACTTTAATTTTAAAGAATACTGACTTSCATGTATCTATGTGGTCATATGACCAAATCATATAGCAAAGTATAGATCACAAGGGAGGTTAAGGCATTTGACTGAATAAACAAACAAAAAAGTTTAACTACATTAGAGTTCTTCCAGTTACACTTCTTCTTCCACAAGCTATAAAGGTTAAGTGTATTCGAGTACTCTAAGACAAATTTTTACAAGTCATTTTAATATTAACAGTTTTTTAATAAATATTCAAGAATCATTTTTGACATGCAACATTATAAACAATACCTTCAAACTAAGCTGAAAACTGTAAAAAAGACATCTGAARCCTTAAAAATTGTGTTCAGTACATATCAAAAATACTAGTCAGTATGGAATAGTAAAGAGACAATTTTAGAAAAAAATTATTCTAACTTGCAATGAAGATGGCAAAGTTTAAYTTGTATTCACAAACTCAGTAATGCATATGTAATTCCTCTTATGCACACATGCTTGGACAGAACATCATAAAGATGCATTAATGATTTGCATGTGTACATACACAGTCATTGCTTTGCTTATAGGCACCTCATTAATCTCMCTTTTTCTGTTCTTCATAACTTTTTCAATTATTTTTTCCACTCACTGTTGCAGTATCAATGATTGTTTTCTCTCTTCCTTCAATATCTTCTTCATCTTCTTCATCGCTRAAGTCTGCAGCTGCATTTTCAAGAAACTTGAAGGTCTCTAGCAGAGAGGCAGAGTCAGTCAAGTCAGGTTTCCTAAACAACAACAATCACCATCATGAGACAAAAGAAATCACAATGAAGTCACTTTTCCAATTACCAGTCTGTTCTGTATTATTAGGTCCAACAACACATAAGACTAAAACAAGCCTACAAGTAAAAATGGAATATTAACAGGTAAAAATTCTTGTGGCTAAAGAGCAAAAAAATATACATATAATGTATTATTAGAACCAGCAAAACTATCTTATTAGAACCAACAATTATTCTTCATATATGGCTGCCATTACCAGGACAGACACTTCAATTTTTTATTCRAAAAGCATTTGAAAGCAACATTCATCTGAAGTTGCCCAAAAGCAACATCAATACTGCTATGCCATGACAGAAAGCGTCAGCAACAAGGACAWGAGTTACAGCTACCAAGCCAGGTTTCCACGTGTACATCAGGGTACAGAAAGTATTTGCTCCTGCCAGCTGGTGCTCCTCATCTTGCTGGGAAACACCAAACTCTGGATCTATCATTCATTGTTTTTAAGACATGATATGCCACCATAAGACTATAACAGGAAAACATGACTGATGACTAAATAATATTTATATTTACATTAAACAAATAGGGAAATGGATGACAATTGGGTAAAATTATGACTGTGCTGGCAGAAATTTAGGCAGTGCCTCAGAATAGGAAGCATAAGGGTTCTTATATTAACAACTAAAGTGGAAAAATGCAAGAAACAGGACTGTAACAATTATTAAAACTCTGACAAGAGTAAAAATAAAGCAGTCCTAAAATTATCTGTGTTCTTGTTTTCTACACAGAAGATGCACTTCTCCATCAACTCCTATAACATAGTGGTGAACAAAATTTATTCATTTTGAACTGCTACAATTACTTCTTTCTAAAACCTTTAGATGTTTTTTTACTTCTAGTATTTCTAGATTTTTTACGTTCTTTAGATAGCCATATAGCAGTGAAGACAAGCTTTACTGTTTTCTTACCTTTAATCAGTAGTCCGTTTTTCATAGTTCATCAATAAATGCACATCATCTTGATTCTCAGAACCACTGAAACACCAGAAGTCTCTCCCTCTCTCTTTTCAAAACTGTMCCTCTGAATTGCCTTGTGCAGTCACCCTTATTGCCAGCAAGTGCCTTGCTTCTGCTGTGACCCCTTTGAAAAGGTTCACTCAACTAACACATGTATGCAGTAAGGCCTTGTAAACTGCAAACACCTGATCATCTGTCCATCACCCAYTTATTCCAGCGTTYCATTRTAACACTTTCCAAAGGTCTGTTCCAGAAAGCATCCAAGGGCAAAAGCTTTGATGTGTAATAAGGCATGAGAAGCAGGACACTTCCTTCTTTGCAGTCTCTGCTGAAGCAGTTCTATGCCTACATGACACAATTAGCAGGAATGGCTTCTTCATAGCCCCAGTATACCTGCATTTCATTAAGACAATTTGCTACTCTCCTTTTTTTCACTTACTCACCTTTTTGGCCCCMAAAAAACTATACAGACATCACTTGCCATTAGAAATTCTGCATACACAGCAGTATAATACACCATAATGTACAGTATGTTTTCCTGGACACTTGTTTTTCTGAGATTATTTTTTCTACTTTTCCAGATCTTAACTTAGATAAGAGCAATATTAAACATGTTCCCAGTTTGACCTGTTTTCTGCAGTATTTGACCCTTGTTTCTATGACAAACCTGAAAAGACTATGTAATATTTTTATTTTTCCTTAAGGAATCACTACTTTGGCAGACTATAACACCTCATGAATMTACAGTAATATACATTTTCACAGAAATCCTACAGTACTGTTGGCTTGCTGTTTCCGACAGAAAAATCTTGATAAGAAAATCTGTAATGTTTTATTTAACTAACTTGTTGACTTTCAGCAAATTCTGAGAGTCCTCGTCTGCTTTTACTTGACTAAATCATCCAGCCACAACTGTTTTTGTTTTTTTCAGAGGTATTTTGCCATGCGAAAAACTGTCATGTAAAAACACTATGGCTGATGATCTATAAAGGCAATCAGACTATTGCTATACTCCACTAAACAGCAATGTATGAACTAATACCAAACATGGAATATAAAATTTTAATTAACAGAACTTGTTATTAAGAAATAGATATCCTGCAGATATTCTACAGATCCAAGTATTTGCWGTATTTCATATGCAGACTTGCCTCTGTACTCATTTGCTCTTAAACCCGGATCTCACACACTCAAAGTTCAAAGTGACTACCAAAACAGGTTACATCTTTTTTTGATTAACTGCTCTGATTTCAACTATCCTATTAACTATTATACATTTTAGTGGAAAGGATAAATATATATACATAATCATATATATCTGCAATTACACGGGGTAAATGGCATCTCAAGCATTGGGAAACATGGTAGCTTATTTATCATGTATTTCAAAACTCCTSCACAGTACAAAAAATGTATAGTCAGCATTGTACCACAGAAGATTTTTTTGTGCTAAGACACAAATTCCAAGAAAGAATTCTTAAGAGCCAAWAAAAAAAACAACCCAGAAGTGACAGAATTATTTAAACTATTCAAAATGTTCTACAGAAAGAAAGTTTCAAGCTGACAGGCTGCTATACTATACCTCAATAAACCAGCAGTTGAATCAAAAGTAATTTAATAATTCAGCTATTTTTCATCCTTTAACAGCATACAAGCATAATGCATTTTGGATAATACTGTCAGCATCAACACTTAGGAATAACATAAAATGCACTAAAGAAAAATGTCTGGCCTTAGCTAATTTATGCTATGTACTTTGATGGCAATTCAAAGCCTGCTTGTTTCRTTAGCTTTCCAACTGGTTAGTTTGTTTCTCTTAGGGGGTCATTCACCAAACAATATAAAAAAGCAGAAGCATCAAAAAAATATTCCAAGAGAGGGTAGTAAAACAAGTATCTTTAAATTCCATTTTAGAAAAGAAACACAGCTTGACATTTCCAGTTTTTTTTGCAGCTCAGAGTATTTTTTTAAAATCAATGGGTGAAAACAATAGAAACAAGCTCCAAAAGTGGGGACTGATACAAACTGTGGTATTACAAGCATGAGTGAGGCTAGACTAATGCAAGGTTCAGGGCCTTCCGCAAACAGAGACCAATGACCTTAAGAGGTCTCAAAAAGACAATTCCTATTTTCTGGACTGTTGATATGTTGTGGGTTAAAATTCTTTTAACCCACAACATAATATCACACCATATGTAAGGGAGAACACAATTTTCAAAGTGCCAAAACTTAGGTGTGGCTTTTTTTTCCTGCCCAATCATAGTATCTAAAGATAGATATTCTTCTCAGCTGGGGAAGAATAAACCAGAAACCCCAGACAGCAGGAGAAGCTACAGCACCTGCCAAAGCAGAGAGCACGGAGCAGCCAGACTGTGGCAGAGTGTCCTCAACCCTGTGCTCCTCAGCTGTTTGCTCTTCATCTCCCACTGCTCCTTCCTCAGTTGTACTCTGCAACAGCACTCTTGCATGGTTTTCTTTCCAGCAGCTATCTTTGCCTCCCTTCCTTGAGGTCTCATCCTAGTTGACTCAGCACTTCCTAACCAGTCAATCCAACTAAAATAATTTAACCAATATCACATCTTCTATCAGACACTGTTAACTCTGTCCATTACATCCTTCTTTCCAGTAGCCTTATCCAGATAGACAGGAAATTCTTTGGGGCAGAGAGATTACCCTGTGACTCCTGCCTGCACTCAATTAGGTACAACAGGACTAACTGCTTCTCATGAACATAACAATAAGTACTTCCAGAAGGTAAGTATAGCTAGAGTAATGCTGCTGGGGTTTCCATCTTACAACAACAGATGGGCAATGCACAGATTTTGTGAATATCACTCATGAAACAGGGAACTTCTGACTCCCAAAGATGAATCTTTTCTGTTTAAAACACAAAATTCTTATTATGAATGGGATGGTAACTGAAGTACTTACCTCACTTAAAGCAACATAAAAATGCAATCATGTGAGTATATTYCTCATCAGGAGAAGCTGCCAGAATTTTGTGCAGCTGTGATGGCTATGAAAATCTGATCCCAATTTGTAKTTTACAGACCATTCAATTATTCGGATTTGTGTTAACCCCTTGGCCCCTTTAAGACTAAGAATTATAATGCCTTCCCATGAAATCTAAATAATATGACTTGTGGATATTCCACATGCACTATTTAAATAAAGCAAACAWCACTTTTGCTAGGGCTCTGCAGGCTATAATATCAACCCTTCATTTTCTGCCCAACAGTAACATGTCTCAAGACAAGTATAYTGTGTAAAAATCCTGTTGGGTCTGACACTGAAATATTAGCAGCTTTACAAAATATATAGCTGAGACTGAACGTACTTGCTTTCAACATTTAATATTCATGRTCTTACCGCAAATCCTGTTTCTTAGTGAGTGAAATGCAGAAGCCATAACTACAGGCAAGGTGAAGCTGTTTTGTGGAAACTAAACSAACACATTGATGATACCTTTCCTGCTCCCAGCACAATCCAGAACATTTCACRCTGCAAAGTCAAGTTTAACTTAGACTAAACTCATACTGCAGACATGCATTTTCTTTGTAACTAGCACAACCTATATTTCTATTATTACCTTCTCCTTTGTTGATAATGATGCTGTAAAGTCTGGGGTCATGTCCAAGGAGAGTCTCATACACTTCTCACATGAGCTGCCCAACCACAAGGCCACTAACTGCCTTGGTCCTACTCACAGCCTCAAAAGAAAAAGCAGAGGCCTTTCTTTGTTTGTTTATTTTATCCAAGACATACACAAGTCATCTTAAATGAAACCAGGATTTTATTGATAAATTCAGAAGCAGGAAGAAATACCACAATGAAGTTAAATAAATACAAGTTCAGCTTAGGCTGAGAAATGTTCCTGGGAGCTTGTACAGAAAAGAACCCGKTGTGACCCAGCATTCAGAGCTGTTCTACCATACTTTCTTAAGCCATTTTCTTTGGTTCAGTTTCCTACTACCATCAAAACAGCTACTGCATGTCTTCATAAGTTTTATTAATTCCCCACAGAATTTAGTTGTCAGATGTTTTAGAACAGTCTTTTCAATGTGGCTAGTTAAATTCAATTGAACTGTACTCATTAAATAAAATGCATGCAAATTCAATGAGGACTGTCTTTAAGAACAGCTCATAACATGTTCAACACTGTGTAAATCTTTCATAATGCAGCACAGAAAATATCAAAATAATTTATAAAACTACAGAACACTTAAAATCATCAAAATTTACACACAATGAACACAGGGCACACTAAACAGTCTGTCATAACTCTTTGAAATCTCCTATGAATTCACACCACACAATGCAAGAGCTAGTGCAATATGTAGTACAACTGGTAAGCAACACTTACAAAATGGTTTGCATGTAAATTGGAATCGTAAAGGAATGACATTAAAAAAGCAAAGGCCACTTCTCTTGCCAAATCTAATCAGGTAATTATATCAAACAAATAAAYTTTATAAAGAACAAAAAACTTATCTTAATATTTGAAGTACCAGAACAACTTTTGTAAGTTATTTCTCCATTCATCTCACCTCTCTTTGCTTCTCTCTCCAACTGCACAACTTCTGTCTCTTTGTCCCTATTCTTTCTGTGAGTCTTATGTGACATTTCCAAGAAGCATCTCTCAAAGCTATTAAGTCACAGAACTGTGCCAATTAAAAGTGAGGTCCACTCGTACTTATTTCTTCACAAAAACCTTTCAATTAATCTACTTTTCTTTTTCTTTTCTGCTTTAGTGCATCTGTTGAAAGTGTCCAGACCTGGCCTAAGTCAGGTACCTTTGAAACGCCTGTTAAGTCACTGCAAGATGGAGGCAGGGAGAAACAGGAAAAAGGTGGAAAAAAAAATCCAAATTCCCTTTACTGGTGTGTTTTTTTTTTCTTTTTTTTTTTGTAATTCAACATATATTTGCATACTATTTTGGAAATCTTTTTGATGGCAGATATTACCTGAGGTTTATAAATTCAGAGATAATTTCCCAAAGAAACCATTTTATAAGCTAGCCAACAAACAACATTCATCAGCCAGTATGCAGCATTGTCATTACTTTGGCCAGTGTTAATAGGATTTAGAGATGCAAAAGAATTATTAAAGTCCTCTGGTATACAAAGCTGTTCATTCACTGAAGTGTCAGCTGGAATGATTTGTTGTATATCAGAAAGATAAGGTTTTCAAAATGTTTAATTATTGAAAAGAACTTCTGATTTGCTCTCAAATGCTGAGGTTTGATGCTTTTTGCTCATGTAAAGTATAAACAGTGGAAGCCGTTTGCAGCTCAATAGGAAAAAAAGCAACAGATCAGTTCCACAGAGAGAGTGATAAATCACTCAGGACCATTTTTCTTTAAGAAGTTTCTACTGGCTATTTATAGTTCTGCTAATCAAACCCTTAGCAAGAACTAGCCTATACTGTTTTTATATATAGACATTCACATATATGCATATATATACACATTTCTTTGCTATATACTCATTCCTTTCCAGTTTTATTCCTTTATTATATTTGCTTCCACTCATACCAAATAGTAGTCAAATACACACCTTCACAAAGGTAAACTAATTTGACTCTTTAGATTTCAATCAGAAAAGATAAAGTTACTGAAAATGAGGTAATAAGTGAGCTAAAGATACTTAAGTACTTTCATGTTTCAAGGCTACTAGTGACATTTGCAGGCAGCTTTCATTTCTGTTTCATTTTGTTGGGGGAAAGCACCCATTCTTCTCACTGAAAGTGTTAGGAATTTAAACCATTATTATGAGGTTATTATTTTAGTATCTATTTTTGAGTCCAGTCATGCCAAGTGATACTTATCTTATGTAATGCAAGTGAGCTGATTGAAGAAACTGAAAACTGATTCCCTTTTAAATTCCATGAAATAAGTGMAAACGGGACTATATCTAGCTCACGTAATCATATTAACAATTCATTTACGCATTCAAAATCTTGCAGGGTGCATTCAAAATCCACATGATGTCTTGAGTGCTAAAGTTTTCAAGAGGATCTGTACATCAGCAAATAAATAGGCAATGTAAGAATATAAGATTGGCCATGGRTGCAGCAGCTAGTAACACAAAGTTTGAGACTACTTCACCTAAGAATGAAGAGAAACTGATTTGGCTTAAAAGAGAGCCAGACAATAGTAGTTTGTTCATCACCCTATCAAAGAAAGGGGAACTTCTCTGATGTAATTACGATCATTTAAGATAGACAAAACCAAGCTGAGAGGCATGAGGRGCCAGACAGTAATTTTCTAAAATAACTAGAGCATAGCAGAATTCAAATTACATATTCTCTGCTGCAAATAAATATTACTGTATTAAGTATTTGCACTACAYTAACCATTATATGCTTCTGTATACCAAAGCAAGCAGCACCAACTTCACAATAAACACCCCAAACATTCTCACCAGCCTTTTCCATGAAAAGGCTCGACTTAATGTTGGTATCCCAGCACTGTGTCCAAATCTCAGTTGTTGAAATAGTTATAAAAGACAGACAAGATGATATAACTCATGTAAAAGGCAAATTCTGGTATAACAARCAACTTAAAAATCTGTAAAAGCTATAGTAGCTGAACAGGGGGAAAATATTCTCCCTATCCACCACAAAGTATACACTTCACACATCCCTGAGGTCAGAGGAAAAATGCCAGAACTTGTCTTCAAAACAATCAAAGGCATTTAAAAAAAATTGAAAATAATAAAACTGTGGGTTTCCACTGTGCTCAGAAGTAGTTAGAGCTACAGTCAGAGGTATTTGTGAAGGAGGCTGAATAGCACCACTATGCAAAGATTAACATGGTTACACAAAAACTGTGATAAAATTGGACTGTGTTGAAAAGTAGATCAGCTMTTCCATTCTTTGCCTGGATTTTTTTGCAATACTAATTTATTTTGTTCTCCCCCATCTTCATTTCACTAAGAAAGTACTGGTTGACTATCAAAAAAATAATGAAAACATAAAGCAAGTTTTGYTTCCTATTTCCATTACCCCATCTCTCCCCTCAAAGAGATAACCATATCACAGCATAAAAGCATCAAATACAATCTTTTTCCTTTCTTCGAAATTTATCACAAGTGTTCAGTTGTACAGAAGGCAGTTGAGCCAATCTGTTCTTTCTGCAATTTACACTGCTATATGGAAAAATCTTTAAGGAAACTAAAAGCTAGTGTGCCTTCCATTTTCCTATTCTGGAAATGCATTATTAAATCAGTATTTCTTCCGGTTTTTGACTGTACCATTTTCCCCTCTATTGTACACTATCTTCATCACATTAACTCACATTCTTTCTAAACTCCTATTGATCTGTCGTCATAATTTCTCATCCACAGTTTCTCTTTACTCCAGTCCTGTACTCCACTTCTTGCATTTTTCAGACTGTGTAAACATTTTTCTAAAACTCAGACTTAAAATCCAGATTCAGTGCATATGTATTATGCAGTATTTCCAAGATCAAACAAATCAAACATGCTACAAGTTGTCTTTTYTCACTTTAACAGAGGAGTATTCCTTGTTAAATTACATCCATTTTCATTCATTACTTCTTGCCCAGTGCTCTGCTCTTCAAATGCGACTAAAACATCTTCAGCTTGACCAGTGTCCTCAGACTTGGTAGCAGATATCAATGTTCATTATACATTTTGAACCACAAAATCTGCCAAACTGCACTGGTTTGAGCAGTTCACAGGCTTCCTTGGCGACAGCTTTCTCCTACAAAGAGTTTCACTGTCCCCATACAGTAACAGAGAGTCTTCAGTCTGCATTCTAGTTTGCAACTGCCCCAATGTCTCATGGTCCTGGCAAACACGCCCATATGTCCTTAAACTTCCTGGAATTGCACTAAGGTTTTGTTTGGTTTCTTGTTCTTCCAATTTCTCACCACAACTTTCCTCTTCTACAGCTATCAAACAGCAGACACTYGTTCATTGCACTCCATCCAACTGTACAAATTTGCTGTAGCCCAAATCCATTTGTTTTACATGCAGACAAGGAATAACAAGAGGTTGCTCAAGGAACTACCAATCCTTTTGCCATCACAGTAAGCACCTAGCACTGGTGAGGTTGTTTCAAAGGATTCACCTTCCTCAACTGCCAGAATTTAGCTGAGTCACCTAAATTTTTCCTACTTCTGCCAACCAGGTAGGAAAATGYTGAATTAGGTTTTCAAATACTCACTAAAAATTTCAATTGATTTCAAGAGCCACATCCATGTGCCTGAGATCTTAGTTGTCTATTCAATGCTACATTTTTCAAAGATAAGCTGTTCTATATAAGCTGAGGTAATGCTGGCATCACGTGAGGCAGGTAACAGGTAAATACRAGCTTATTTCTGATTTTGCATCTACCATAAAGCTGCACTTTGAAATCTCAGAAGCAAGTAATGATGCAGTTGGAAGGAGTTGAACAGTGCCACATGTCAYAGAAACAGTGAGGCGTAACATTTTACAGTATCTGGTAGCACAAGATGAAATAGCTGTTAAATAACAGGCAGTCTTTGTCAGGAAGCAAGCCTGGATGCTTCCTGAAAGGAAAATTGAAAGAGGTGGCCTGAAAGTGTGATTGAAGCACCCAGAATAATCACAGCATTGAGAGATAGTCCTGTACTTAGATTGATCAAGGAATTCTAGTAAAATCCTGAACTTTTCCTTCCAGTGAGGAAGATCTCAGGGGACATCCAGAAACTCAAAATCACCTATGAAGACTGATGTGACCATGGTGAACAAGAACCCTGGAAAAATTTTCCACTGTAAAACCCTGGGGTACCTTCTTGTTCATTATGTCATCAAAACACTTCCCCAAGCTCTGTAACGCAGTCTGCCATCTCATGCATCACAGTCAAGATAAGAGAAGTTTTTCAAAGTGTACAACCTGACCAGCCTTGCAGCTGAGAAGTCTGCACAGCCATAGTGAAATGGAAATAATTTTTTCCATCAGTGAACATGCTCAGCCACAGGGTAAACTACAAAGTGTTAAACCTAATGTCAAATCTACCCCAAAACCAAGCAGATACATAAGAAATGCAAATATCTCCAAAACTGCTATATCAAAACCACTGTCCCAGTACTTCATCCGTCAGGTAACTACTTCATACATATATCCACCTGTTTCAAAACTATGTAAATACATATAAAGTTTGAAGTGTAAGAGGAGAAGCTTTACTTACACACTTCCCCTAAGAAGTGACCCCTTCATGAGGAATCAAACCAAAACKGTTATCACAAGCTATCAAGCATTCCTTGTTCTTCAAAACAAAGCTGCTGTACATAAACAACATGACTTGGCGACTATGTAGCAACACAATATATTTTAGTAGCTTGCAGGTTTTCTCACACATTCAAATTTTCCATGTCRCAGCACTGCATTTAATTACATAACAATGAACTTCTGCCCTTATGTAACTTGTTGGCCTGAAGTTGGTACAGCTATCAGGTGGGTATAAATGAAATTTTACAAATGTTTTTTAGAAGACAAGATGTGTCATATAACCATATTAGACCTTTAGAAAACAAAGGTCTTGAATTTTGCCACATGAGTATAGAAAAGGAATAAAGAGTAAGAATCTCTAAGGAAAGCTGTGCCACCCCTGGGAATCAGCCACCTCATCTATTGTTACTACTATTCTGGCCATTATTTTTCCAGTTTTGCAACTACAATATCTTAAACAAGAACAAACATTGTTTTCCTGAAGCCTTTACAGTTATGTTTAACTTATTTTTTTTCTTTTTAAACTCTGCACGGAAAAGAGAAGAAAATGGAAGAAAGTCTCTTAAGCTTCAATATTACTTAAGAGAAAAAGTAAGAACAAGCCTTTTACTGTCTTTGTCTGACTTTCCATAGTATTAGAAATACTAAAACACAGAAATTACAACCTTACATTTAAATCACATTTACATATGTCTACTAATTAGTAGAAAACCAGAAACTTAGAGGACTCTGAATGTAAGGAGTGACTTTCTTTTTCAGATCTAGCCAAAAAAATCCTTCTCCTGTATATATCATGTCATAGTCAGCACAGACCAGAAGAGCCAGCCTGTATGTAACCTACACAGTAAAGCTTCCAGCAATACAAACAAACCATTAACTTGAAACAACGCTGACTTCTCACACTTAGCAATCATATCACAGAAGAGGCTTGATTTGAATTAGTGCTGCCATCCACCTAAAAAAAATCACTATAGAGCTTTTAAGATGTGAATCTAAAGAATTACTTTCATACTTATTGCTTAATATAATACGTTAGAATTGGTCTAATCTCGAACTAGAAAAAAATCCTGGAAATTTCTCAATAAACAAAAATTTTGTTAAAGACCACTAACTACATTTATGCAGAAAGATAAGAAAGTCATCTTGATGCTTACCCAATCATTGCGTTTTCTTTAATCTGGCCCTCTGTGCCATTTACCATTGGCTCTTGATTTCTGTTTTCTTTTTCTGAAGCATCACTTGAGAGGCCCAATAAAGCTCGCACTCGTTTTGATTTCACATCCAATATCGTGTCGGTGTAGCCCACTTCCTGTAGATACCTGAAGGAAGAGAACTCATGCTAATCTTCTATGCACATCTCACTCCCACAATACATTAAATGCAAACTTCTCCCTAAACACATCCTCAACCCCTTATCTTAGCAAACTATGGTGCTGAGCTAGTGAAATGTGCTTGTAAATCATCCTGTACCAGCTGCAGAGGGATCGCCTCTTGCAGTACCAGCCTCTACAGTCACTGAGAAAAAAAAAAATCAGAGAGCCTAGCAGTCAGAGGTTATACAATACGTTATTCATTCATTTACTAAAATGAATGGAAAAGCACWTTCACATAAAATATTTACAAATGCTTTATAAAAATCACCACAGTTGCATGCACAGCCATGGTCACTTTATTCTTTGGCACATGGAAACTAGATACAAGAAGTATCAAATATGTTCCTTATGTAAACATTATTAGAAGCCTAGAAAACAGGGAATAAAAACAAAATTCTGTAGCTGTGGCTATTATAAGAGTTGCTATTTATGATTGACTAGGCTCGATAAAATGTTTGTCTTGCCCTTCCGTTATTCTGCAATGGATCTGCAAAATATGAATTTGTCTTCCATAAAAAGACTGAGCAGCAAAAATCCATGTATGAAAACCTCAAGGTTTAAAGTTGGCTCTWTAGCTTTAAAGTTGGTTCTTTTATCAATATGCCATGTTGCCCTTGAGAGGAATAGGATGGAAATGACAATTTTACAAAGTAAAAATTGGTTGTGTCCTTCCCTCTAGAACATAGAGTTAATAGCACTGAACTGATTAAATGGTCAATACTCTAGACAACGCTAAAGAAGGGAAYTGTTATTTTACAGTGACAGCTGTTACAAATCAGAGACACACACTTTTCCTGCAAGAACATTGTCCTCCCATTATTTAACAATATCATTCACATAACCACGTTAGGAGAGAAGTAGGGATTGTTGGCTATAGAAAAATCATACAAGTCATTTATGCAAAACAGAGACTGTCAATAATATGCACTCTATATTCAGCACTGTCACCCTATCATGAATTGCACTGAGRAGGAATGACCAGTCTTCAAAATCACTGATCCAAGTCAAGACCACTTCACTTATATTTATTCAACATGCATTCAAAGACTTGAGGTCCAGCAAAAGTACAAGCCATCCAACAAATTTAACTTTTGTAGAATTCCTTGGAAAAAGGCCCTTTAATATAAGCTCCAGACTCCCCTTACTGTCTCAGTCCCCTCTCATTTAATCCTCTGTAAAATACTAAATACCTTGAAAATTAATTTAGTTACTATGATCACAATTTTAAAATTAATTTTGATTAACAGATATTTGTTTCATTGARATGAACAGAGAATTAGAAAACATCTAGCTTAACCTCCTGGATGTTTGGCCTTTTCTGCAACTCAAGCAAGCCAAAATAAAACTTTTCCTTCTCCAATGCTAGCATTTTTTATTTTACACAGCTCTTAGCAGAATTACTTGTGTTTTTTAACTGCAAAGTGTCGTGACCCACTGTTCCCCCAAGCAGACTGTTTGATTATACTCAGTGAAAGAAAACTAGATGAGATCAGGTTTTTGTAACTTGACAAGTCTTCTCATCTGTAATTATGAAACACTAATTTTTTTTTAAATCCAAAAGTATTGCAGGAGCTCAATGAACTTCATTAGAAAGCTAACTTTTTTTTCAAAAAATATAACTGAAAAAAAAATCAAATACCATCACAATCACATTTCATTAGTAGATTCTTTGCATTCAGTATTTGAGTCCTTTTTTCAACACTTACTGTCTTAACAGCTGTCGTCCTTGTTTCCATATTAGCTGACTGTTCTGTTGTGGCTGAATCTCTGTCTCATTCCCTTCATCTGAAAAATATTATTTTATTACATATCTTTCCTTTTGCACATAAAAGAYGTCTATCCACTTGAAAAAACAAATGTGATCTGCCTTAAAACTATTAGGAATGGTTTAATAACAAAATTCCAAGTGCCAATAATGAAGGGAGAAAAGAAATGCACATAGCACATAACTGTAGCATGATATACACAGAAAGATTTCCAGGTAAATCCTATGCTGTGAGAGCAAGTTCCACCAGCCCTAACTCCTAACTAGTCCTACTCTATGAGAGCAAGTTCCTAACTCATTTAGGGGCACATAATGATAGACAGTCTTCAATCCCATTTTTGCTTTACCCTTCCAATATAATTGCTGCTCACATTAAGTTTGAATACAAGTATCTTTAACTGCTAACAATATCAAATGGAACTGCAGCATGAAATTGATTTACAACCTCCCAATTTCCTTAATATTTGACAGTTCAACATAAATCAACAGATCTACTCACATCAACTTTATTGTTATTTGTATTAGTTTTTTAATAAAAAACAATGAGGATTATCTGTTTATTTCTTAACCTGAAAAGTTTTTGAAAAATAATCACATTTTCCCCAACCATAAATTTGTATCCAAATGTTACTACTCCAGGAAAATCTACCAAAAAAAATCATGTGGCTGTTCTCCTAAGAAAGCTATCAGAATGCTGGCAACAACARCTACATGTTTATTCCATATATAGCTTCATAGCACATGATGGTGGGGTTTTTTTTCCTCTCCTCAGAAGATATGCATATGCTTCCCAAGATAAAAGATCTTGCTTTATTATCTATGAAAGCCTATACAAAACTTAAAAACCTTGTGGTCCAACCACTGAAGGATGAGCAAACTTCCTGTGTAAACAAAAATTAAGAACCAGAAAAACCTGTGGTATAATCCTATGAGTAACTTGATTTTGATGTGTCAAAGCTATTACTCTCATCAGGAAGTAATTTACTTTAAACAGCTTAATTAATACTACACAAAAAATCCACCACCACCTACCCAAAGAAGCCACCAAAGACTAATCAGAATTCACAYGCAAGGAGAGCCATAAATTTTAGCCAACACACAAATCTATTTAATAGCAACCACAGAAAAAAATCAAATGCACAATCATTTTCCAGTGACAACTGGAAACAGCTGGATTCAATGCACAGCTACCAAAGCACAGWCTATAATTATTAAAACATGGCTGAGGTAGATCGGCCTGAAAATTCCTTTTGAAAGCAAAGACCTATCTTCTGAAGGCACTGTTAAGTATATACACAAGCAACAATTTCTTGTGCTTAGTCTCCTCAAAAATGATGACCACTAGCAGTAGCAATGGTTTGCATATAAGAACAAAGTGACTTGCATTATGAGCAAATTATTGCAGAGGATATAGTATGAATAGTATAAACAATTAAACAATATAAATAAGATTTTTTTTAAAAAGGTATCCCTTTACCAGGAGATTGAACTTTTTCTTCTAATTTGTGTTAGAGTCCCCAAGAGATCAYAAAGAAAACAAACAACAAAGACCCACCCACATGGAAGAGCTACTACCAATATTTCCACTTTTTTTCACAACTGGGCAGGAAAAACAGGGTCAGGGTGAGGGGAATACATGGACAGAGACACAATCAAGTATCTATCAAAGGCAACTTCAAAAGAGCATTAAAACAAAGTTTCTGTTTTAAGTCATCAGTCCAGATTTGGTATAGAACAAAAATATACATTTTTGATAGCTACATATATAGAATACAATGGGATAAWTTAGGATAATGGAATTTTAACTAAAGTATTTCCACAATGTTGACTTTGCAGAAGTAATGTACAGGCTAGAGCTCTGCTGGACAAGTCAGGCCTCGCACTACAGTCCTCAGCTGGAAACTGGAGCAACATGCTACAGCTGCATCTTGAGATATTATGAGAAAAACCCACGGCTGTCTAGAATTGTGGTATGATCAGGACAAAGTTTTCTAATGGTCCAGATACAGATTGATGTCTTCCACTTAGCAGCACCAAATTAAATATTTCATCAGTTACGGAAATAACCTTGACAATGCCATGAAATAAAACTTCTCAAAAATTCATTAAAAACTTGGACAACAAAAACGTAGTGTAAAGCATTATTAGTTGGTGTGAGGTTGGATTTTTTGTTTGTTTGAGGATTTTTTAATGATCTTTTAAACCCAATGAGGTAAGAAATTACCATGACAATCAACYAGACCATCCCCTCCACAAACCAAGTGACAGAGCTGTAATCCGCAGACTTTCTATGTTCTTCCTGTACATATAGGTGGTTCCAATTTCAATGCAGCAGGAACATCAAGACACTGAGATACAAAAAATATCACCTACTACTTTTTTCAATGGCTTGACTAGCCAGATCTCTGTACCTTGTTGGTTTTTTTTTTTGCCCATGGGGAAAGGACAGGGAGATAAAGGGATAAAAGGAAGTGATTGAAATTCTTAATTTCTCCAGTTCAATGCTAAAATCTATTTGTGTGAAGTAGGAGATGAAAACAAACCAGATTTCCAGAGACCAAGGCAAAGAATGGCTGTCCTCTTACAGCATTACACTGAAATTAACTGAATGCATCTCCAATGATCATCTGAGTTCTGCAAATAAATCCCTCATTCAAAAACTCTCACTTATTTCTAATAAGCAATTAATTTTTTTTTCTGGAATACCACTGAGTTAATTGAACAAAAAATTAATTATGTACTATACAATTCATTCAGAAAATCACCCACAGAAAAAAGGATTCTATTGCTATAAATCTAGTATCATCCTGTTGTAAAATATCCATACACATTACTAAGAGACAGAAAAACTACTCTTTCCAAGAGCAGTTTGCTCATTCGGATTTAGATTTTTTAAAATCTAAACTAACTTGATTTATTAATAGACTCTTTTAGAACAYCAGCATATATTTTTAATTGTACAAGAATAAAATATAGGCTTTATTAATTATGTCTATTCTCACTGTTCCATTAAGGGACTCGTCAATACTATCAATTCAGCTTTTGCACAAACCACAGTCAAGCCTTTATGCCAGCAATGAACTCATTCTTAATAAATTCTTACCAGAATCATAGTTCGGTGGCTTCATATCTCCCTGATTCAATTCTGTGCCATATTTTAATTTGTGGTATTTAGCCCTGAAAGAAAAGGAAACAAAATACCAAAACAAAACAAAARAAGAAAAAAACTATTAGTACATTTAAAGTTATCTCTAAACACATATATGTCACCTGTTTTCACTCGTAAAGCCACTCCTTTCTTCTAGGCTAGGAACAAAGGAAAACAAATAATTTTACCAGGACTTCAGGTATGTAATTTTATTTTTTTTTCCCAAGGTTTACATGTAATTGCATAGCAAATATTGAGGAAACACACAGAGCAGCTGACTGCAGATTTTACTAGATATTCGTGCCACAGAAAAGCTTCCTTCCCTGTGGACATGAGCTTCTCTTCTGCTTCTCTTCCCAACCCCCCAGTCTTTCCTTTCTAGCCATCACWATGAAACATTTTTACTACCCATGTCAGTTCACTGCCATCTACTTCATATTTCGTCACTCCATTAAGCAATCTTTAGTTTTATTCTTCGAAATGCTGTGCTTTCCAAAAGCAGCAGGTCCTCAGTTAGAACTATTCTAAAAGAGACTTGGCAATGACAGCTCATCTACACCAGTTTCTCTCAAAGCTGCTAGATCTGCCACTTGACCAAGTGCAAAAATGGAGACTTTGTTCCAAAAATATTTAGCCTTCAGGTCTAATGTAATAAGCCCCACAAAGCATGCCATACAACGACAAAAAGAGTTGCTACCAAAAAAAGGGAAATGCTTTTTAATTTGAAAAGCCTCATCCTAAAGACTCAGTATGTACAGACTTTTAAACACACATAATAACACCGCAGTAGTACAGTAGTAAAAATRCACATGAAAGTTATTCAAGATTCATTAGAGTAGTCTTATAACACAGCAACAGAGAAAGGCAAAGTGAGCCTTTACCAGTTTTGCAATGTTCCCTCCTTCTCTCACACTCACTATAATTCTGTAAGTACAAAATTGCAAGTTTTAGACATCCATAACTGGGCAGAAGAGTGACACCTATGCTAGTTTCTATCCTGAACAAAAGGCTGAGAACAACTCAGGAAATGCTGAGTGTGCAGCCTGGCAGTAGTGGGACAGTCAAGCAGCACACACGTACATACAGTTCAAGTGCAAACGTACAAAGCCAAGTGCAGGGCAGCAAGAAACAGGCTGCAAAAGACCAAAAAAAAATAAACCTCTCACATGCACTAACATGAAAATGAGTTTCATTAGCTCCATTAGTCACAAGGGAGCTCTTACACTTAAAATTTGTTTTGAAAAAAATTAATGGCTTTGACACTTTGTAACTGTATGAAGCAAGTCTCACTAAGCTCCAATGACTCTATCAAGCAGGGCTGTAAGAAAGTGTTTTCAAGTTACCTACACCTCTTGATTGCTTCTTAAACACACCTACACCTCCTGATTGATTCTTAAACATCTTCATTATATTACTGGTGGGTTTTTGCCGTTTCCTATTTGATCAAGAAAGCTCATTACTTCTAACAAAATAATGCTGAAGAATGCTTGATAGTTCCTATGCTTCAATATCAGTACTAGCTTCTTACTAATCCAGCTGTGTTTTAATTATAATAAACATTTAATTATGAGAAGGGTAAGTGAAGAGTGAAGAAGTGCCTCTTAGGCATAGCAACATCGACAGATGAAGGAACAAACTCTCAAGAGCCAGAGCACTAAGCTCTAACTCAGCTGAGCAGCAATCAGCAAAGAAAGGAGAAAGGATGTGCTTGAAATGTATTAACAGCAATAGATGAAAGTTAAACATTTTGGTCGGTACAGAAAAGAATAACCGAGAGTGGAACAAAATTAAAGCTGAATGCTCAATCAAAATATTTATCTTTCCTTTCCCAACTATCCTTTTCTTACATGTTACCCTGGTAAAACAACCGCATTTCATCATTGTTAAATTTTGATGCTATGTATACTTTTCCCCCCACCATCACTAACAAAAATCAATGATTAATCAAAAATTAAGAAATCCTCCACTCTGTCACCAACCTACCTTACCAACTTTAAACACTACAATTYTTACTGCAGTCATGAATTCAAATGACCTGAATGCGTAATCCATTTTGATTTATCTTATCAGAAGTGAACAAATATTAATACTCCGCTTTAATCTGTATTACTGGTATATGCTGTGTTCTACTTCATTCCTCCAAATAATTTCAGAGTAAAGTTAGTTTTGCAGCAGTTGACATTTGTTTTTAGGTCATGGGTCTTATACAAAGTTCCGTTACACTCCATGCATTCACTAATTTTCTTATCTGATTTTGTTAATAATTTCCAGTAAAATGTTTGCTGGGTTCACTGAAAGGATCATTTTTRCAGCTTTCCTGTTCCTCAGATCTCCCATGTTCTCCAAAATCCATCTTCCAAATATTCAGCCTGCAGTTTTTAAACTTCTCAGTCTATCTATTCAATCTTCTAAATCCATGTTCGTTCATTTTTTAAGATCCTTCCCTCTTAAATTAACAGTAATAGTCTTCTTTCTTCTTACTGAAGTTTTCCCCACTCATCAAAACCATAAAATAATTTCAGCAAGATGAGATTATTCATCCTATATCCATTTTAAACCATTAGTACCATTTGTGAATGGCTCCACCTCATAATGCAACGGCTTTTAAAGCTTTTGTCGCTATTCTTTACTTCAAGAGGATAATGTAGATTACATGGTCTTGTATACCACTGGCCCTTAGATTTACTTTAGGTCCAAGATGGACTAAGATTTCATCTTTTAGAGGACCTAATGTTTTATATCACAGGCAGAGACCAATAGCACAACCGAAAAGGCAGAAGAACCACATTCTAACAAAGAGGCAATTGAAGAGATGAAAATCCCAAAATGTAATTCTTATTTTCAATATTGTTGGCAAACTTAAAAACAAAATTATATAGAGCCCTGACTGCACAAAATGACAAAAAAAAACCCCAGTGCTATACTCAAACCTGAATTAAGATCAATTAGTATAAATTCAGGTCTCTGAGCAAGACACAGTTAGACTTGAAACAGAAACACAAGTATCATGCCAGAGAAAGTGACCCAGTGAATTCATCTTCTGACGTGGTCTGCTATGTACTAAAGTTCAGAAAAATATTACAAAAAAAACCCTGTAAAATCAATATAGACTGCCAATAGGCCATCTAGGAAACATCCACACTTCTTCAGGCAGTATGTATGAGATTTACTATTAGATATGTTTTTATGATACAGCTGAAAACATCATAGGTATGAAAGACAATCTTCTTTCTAAAGTGCACTAAGACCTGAACACCRTAATTCAGACTTCAAGACTAGAACGAAGTCTGCAATTTAAGCCTATGAAACTTTTCACAAAATAACCYTTAAATCTTTTCTACAGAAATTCTAAATATAACTTATGCCATTAGCGCATTTTAATTTAATCTATTTCTACAATGACAGAACATCTCCTGCCCACCTCTCATGCGTAATTTCTTCACTTTTTCATAAATCACATGGTCCACCTATTAACAGCTTTCAACTTGCCTTCTGCAGTTCACACTGAACTCTAGTTCACGCACCCTAGTAGTGCAATACTATAATAGGAAAACGGAAAGAAAGTATTTTTTGTGTAAAAAAGTATAAAGTAAAATGGAAGTTTCTTCAATTGTTGTATCATCTGGTCAAAAACAAGGACAGTGGTTTGGGGGCAGGGGAGAAAAAGAAACTAATTTCAAAGACTTACTATCTGAAACTTGTTCAACCGGAATGATTCACCCTCTGTTTCTGAAAACCACATATATATTATTAACAGTATGCAGAGACAGAAAAATTACTTGAAAATAACTACCTGAAGGATATAACTTCACAGAATGTATTTTCTATCTGAAAACTAGCCTTCCAGTTGTTTGGATGAAAGCTATTTTAGGACTATGAAACTATGTTCCTGGGTAGATGCCCTTACTCAGACAAGTATGAATATTACCACTGCTTTGGCTTTTGACCTTCATTACACAATTCTCTTTCTTTGATTAGCAGTATTTTCTTTAAACTATGTGTCTTCTATTCAGTGCTTGGAGACATCCAACATGGCTGCCGCAACTTCAAGAATTGTTYAGGAAAATGCTAAAATTCTTCATCCAAAGTTCTTAAGACTGAGTGCAGTGAAACTTTTCTGAATACTTCACATAGAAACAAGTTTGATCCCAGTCAAAAAAAGCCACTATTTCTTGGAAATATCTGTTGCCAGACCTGAAGCATCTGATCCAGCTGTGCTGAGGGAGCCTGCCAAAACATCCATAGAAGATCTGGGAGCTGCCGCCAAATCAAGAGACATAAACAAGAACRACTGCCAGGAACAGCACGGCGAGATATTCTACCCAGGGGAGAAGGCGCCAGCCTTACACTGATCAGACACATCATTGCAGAAAACAACATAAAATTAAATCAACTGTTACTGGAGACATGGCTCAGGAGTCCAGTTCTTTGGWTGAAATATGTTAAGACAGGAAGTGAGCTAGACTAGCTGAAACAGGACATGTATTTGAGAGAAACAGTACTGCATTTCTGCTAGCTCCTGAAAATCCAGAGACACCAGTGCAATTTACTGGTGGTGGWGCAAGTATTGATAAAATCATAAAAAGTAACCCTCAAATCTGAACAGCCTCACACTGCAATCTACTGGATGCTGGCAAAACTACATCAAAACTGCTGCTGAAAAATGCAAGCATTTAACTACATACTAGCTCCTTCTAAGCTCCTTGCTATTTTGGTTACCAAAACTTCAGCAGAAATAACCTGGCTTCCTATACACACAACAGAAAGGTAACTTCACAATTATTGACATGAAGACTGAACATTAAATTTGTCAGAAAAACATGACAGCCAATAAGTAAAACTTACTTTCTACCTTACTTACTATAAAATGACATAAGTGACATGAAACAGAGAACAACAATTATGCTCCCAAAGCAGTTTATTTATAGTAAAATTTGTAGCTTTCAGTTGATAAAATAAATGTGGAGCAGCCAATATAAAGAACAGCAGCTCATAAAAGCATGTACATGAGAAAACAAATGTTGCTCATTTCTTTTTCATGGTTTCCTGAGGGCACTGGTCCACAATTTCATATTCTGTTCTGTTACTCATAACTTATTTTGTCTGGCTGAGAAAGATTTGAAATGTTGCAAGGCCAGGGCAGAAATAAAAGAATACAGGAATGATTCCCTGCCCCCTCACAGCACACCATCCTTCCCCAAACTTGACAGAAATGTCTTCCTCCTACCTTGYAGGATCTCATTTTCCACCTCTGAGAACTCAGGGGAAAATGCCAGCATCCGAACAGACTACTGGCTGACAGCTGATTTAGGAAAATGCTCGGAAACAGAGCAGTGCTTCCAAGCTCAGTATGTTGCCATTCTTTAAAGTATCAGGCAAGAACACTTGCTGGGAAGATAATTCCAGCAGAAATACAGGTCCATTTCTTCAGAAACTGGCAAATAAAACTGCTGTTTAAAACKACAAACTCATAAATAGCTGTCTCCAGCACACACCAGTCACAAGCATCACATTTGCTTACAGAACCACTGCACACCCGTACTGAAACTGTCACACCAGATCAGATCAGCTGACGGTAGCCTACTGACCTGACTAACCCAGGCTAATGCTACACGCTGCAGAAAAAACATACAACATCAAAGATACGGATGCAAAACTGCTAATAAGAAGCCACCAAGAGCTTTTTCCTAATTCTGACAGGGACTGCTGCATTAGGTTTCATATGTCATAATTCAGGCAGATTATACAGAATACAACTGGGGGACATCTTCCCCATCCATATGGAAATTTGATTTYTGGTTTTGCTTTTTTTAATGTTACRAAGTTTCTCTGACAGCACACAAAAATGTATTTACATAGTTTGATAAATGTAAATTGCTATCTTATGTGGGTTATGAACATGAAGTGTTAGAGATACCTTCAAGTAACCAGGACTAGGTCCCCTAGTCTTGAAATACAAGAAATCTTCACATAATATATGCAACTATTCCTTTAGCTGAACCAATAGCACTAAGCTTTGTAATCATGCTTCTAATGTAAGCCTTTCCACAGCCATAAACTGCAAACTCCATTATGCATACATTTCACATTTTTCTGCACTCTTTGATATAAGATCAGTACCACAGCAAGGCCTGGGCAAAAAGAGTATCTGCCTTAAGCATTCCTCTGAGAATTCCCTGAAGGAGGAGAAAATACACTGGAGCCCTGCGGCTGCTGCTGGCCAGAAAACTGGCTGCATCTCCATGCTAGCGGATTAATTGGTTRCTACCAGAAAGAGATGAATCAGATGGCAGAACGCATGTCTTGTGCTAAAGCAGCCCATTTAAGATGTGCAAATCTAAATGCAATAGTGATGTAGCTATTAGTGTGCTTTTAAAATTATATACCAGTGATATTCTATTCCTCATCTGCCTGTGTGCATAATTTTAATCTTATTTCTACTAAATAAACAGTTTCAGTGGCTTATTTTATTAAAGAGAAGYAGGAATTATCTGATAGGAAAATGATAATGTTAGCATGATTGCTTTGCAGTAGTACCATAAATATACGCTTTATTCAAGAATTTTAAAGGACATTTTACTAATTAAAATAATTTAAACTTGGCCTAAAATAAATGAGTTGTGCAGAGAGATTTCTGAAAAYATGGTAAGAAAACAACTTGCTTTCCTCAGAAGTTAGAATAACAGGAAAGTATATGTAAGAATAAAATGGTAAGCTGAGTACAAATGATTGTACTGAAATCTCCATGAGCAAAGAAATACACATTGATTAACTGGTAAACACAAACATTTTTTCACTCATACAAATAATCTCCARAAGATATTCTTGTAGAGTCTATCGTACTGAAAAAACTAAAAATTTAGCAAGATTAAAAACTAGTAATTATTAGACTGAAGACAGTTATTCAAGATTTCAGCTGTCATATATTAATAAACAAAGCCACTACGTTGAACATAATGAGAATACATTGCAATTCTGGAGTGTAATCTATTCCGCTCAGTGGAATTTTACCAAGTATTCATTATTGATCAGCTACYGGTTTTGTTAGCACGTTTTTGGAGCTATACTATTTTAGCTATTGTTCTTATCATAATGCAGACATTTAGACTAGCGGTTTTATTTAGTACAGTATTATTTTTCAGTTTGAGAACTGAGTAGATACAGAAAAAGTATTTCTTGGTTTTGTCAAATTCAAAGGCAAAATCAAGTTTCTGTATTCAGCATTTCTTCATCATGTACACATCACTAAAGCAGCATACCTTTCCTGTTTAAGCGCATATTCCAGCATTTTGATTCTTCGTACTAGATCCTTCTTCAGATTCTCCTGTCCCTTCCTTTCACCTTGAAGAAAGGCAATTTGGGCCTGCAAAARAAGTTCAATTTAGAATCTGCTTTCTCAAAATCATTCATCATAGCTCTTAAGTGTGTGTCTCTTCCCAAGCTATTTTAATATTCATTTGCAGAATTCCAAAGAAATTGGCTCATAAACAATAAACACTTAAAAAAACCCATAGAAAAAAAAACCCTTCAAAACTCCCCCCCCATTAAAAAAAAAAAAAAAAAAAGAATTCCAAAGAAATTGGCTCATAAACAATAAACACTTAAAAAAACCCATAGGATAGATAAGCCTTCTAAACTGCACGCTCATTACAGATCAAAAAACAAAATAAAAGGAAAGAAAAAAGATAAGAAATAAAGCAATTTTGGGTTGTTTGACAGGGTTTGTTTCCTCCCTTGGCTAAACATTCAATTAAGGATAAGGAACGGATAAAACAAGCATAAAAAAGCCTTCAGAAGATAAAAGTATTTACCAACAATAAGCAAAAGAAGATTAAAAAGTATTTCTGCTCACTAACTGAAGTAATGTATAATTAGTATACTGTTCTACAGATACATGTTAGTATTACATCTACATATTAGTGAGAAAACCTGATGTAAACCATGTTCAGCTAAAATAATAACAAAATAAAAATAAAGCCCTGTTTGTAATACAGGGTTAAGTGTTAATTATGATACTTACTAAAATAGGTTATGGAAAGTTCTCCAGAAATACTGTAATTAAGAGAAGGAAAAAAAGGAAAACAGGGGAAGGTATTTTGGTGAGGGAGACAAGGAGAGAAATGGTACATAAGTAAATAAAAGTCAAGTAGAAAATGGACAGCTAACCTCTATCAACTTCCAGCACAGAATAAGTATGTAGCTGCCTGTGAAGCATCTCCTTTAAATAGAAAATTATGACAAATGCAAAATACTAATTCCTAATTATAAAGGAAGAACCACCTGCTTTTGTATCCAAGGCTCAAATCAAGTCCATTATAAGAGGCAAGTTCTTGTGCTTGCTCAACTCATAAGTACACTTTCAGACAAAAATACCTACAAGCAGTCACCACTTCATGCCTCAACCTCGCCTGCCATTTTCTGGATCAGAAGCTTTCTGCAGCTAAGTCTCCAAGAATCTCATTTGTCTTTTGAGAAGCACAAASGGGATAAAAGGCAATTGGTCGAGACATCCACTATTGAATATGAAGACCAAGAAGCCTTTCATTTAAATAAATGCCCAGGAAAGTCAGGGATTAAAAATGAGCAGGAATATCCTATCCTCACCTGTCAGAACCTTGCAAGCAGTCCCCAGATATTTTAGTTAATAGAGATAGTGCTTCCAAAAAGTAATTTATCTGACTGCAGATTTTTACCCCAAGGCAAGAAAAAACAAGAGTCTGTAAATATTGTTTTCTCTCCACCAACTATAAAGGGAAGGCACACAACTAACTTGGTTGAATTTAGAGGACCAGGCAAGAGGAATCTTACTCGGAAAAGCCATTTGTTGGTGGCCAGCAACAGCAGCTGCTCTAAAATACCACAGCAGCTGACATAATTTCATTGCTTAAGTATAGCCAGTAAACAGCTTGACAGACACCTGAAGGATCCCTAACTGCTAGTTACCAACTAGACTGGCCACTTAATGACAAGAGAAAAACACTGGCTGCTCTCTAACGAAGTCAGTCTTCACCCTCAATACAGGAAATACATTTGAATTCCAAAAAATGTCAACTGAATCAAAAGAATTCTCACTCTGGCATCGAGAACTGCAATTGAATTCTAATGTCAATTTTATGCTCAGGTTTAAAGAAAGGCACAGAAGAAAGAAACGCTGGTGCTGGAGTCAGCATTTCCTACCCTAAGGAATGTAACTGTGCAAGAAGCATCTCAACTCAATAAGGTCAGCATCCCTCCCAAGAGGAACATCTCAGGCACATRKAACTTATTTTGCAGTAACTATACAGACACACAGATTCTCTCTTCCTATCTCCAAATAGACCCAGCAGAACTGAACATTCTAAACGTTTGCGCTTCTAGCTAAAAGTGAGAGAACATCAAAACGCACATTTAAAAACAGAAGATCATGATGTAAATATGTATTTGGCTGGAATGAAGACCATCCAATGCCATCAGGACACAGGCTGAAATGATCTCTTATGTGACCTGCTGTCTGCAAGCAATTTCTAGCCAAGAATAAACTGACTGAACGCACTGGAATGAAGCAATTTTACCCGGAAGGTTGGCAAACAACCCGGCTCCCGCACTGTTATACTACAAAGGTCAAACCAGCATAACTGTGCTAACAATTGAAGCTAAAGTCATCTTCCACTGKTAGGAGGCTAAACAAAATTTTAAAATGCCACTTCTCAGTAGTTTCAACAGCTTCCTTTTCTAAGAGGGAAAGACTTAAATGGATATGATTAAGAAATATCATACAATACCTCCCTCCTTCATGTGGACATCTTTTGTTGTCAGCAATATGTCCATGTTCTTAGTGATGTCTCAGAACTTTCCCTTTTATTGGACTTTCAAGAAATCCTTGTGCTTCTCACTTTAAAAGCATGCAGCAAAAGCAGTCAAATCCACAGCCCAAGAGCCATTTCTCCAGTCCCATACAAGCTTATTTCTAGGTTCTTTCAAGGTTAATAAATATATACTTTACAGTTAGGTAGTTTTACTGATACGTCAAGAAACTGASACTAATTTTGCTCTCTCCTTGGAGGCTGCACAATTTCTAGTGCAGTTTGTTCATGCTTTTCTTCCAAGTAGCATCCTTATGTCTAATACTGACTATTTTTGAGAAATTCTGGCTCTGAAAGTGAGAATACTTGCACTTGGTCATTTTCATAACACAGAAAAAGTAAAGATAATATTCCCTCTCTTTTCCACAGGACGTAGGCAACCCTTATCCGTCATTCATAAAAGTATTGAGTAATTACAATTAAGTCAGCCTCAGTGGACAATAAACATGAGTTTTATACATGCAAGCTTAAACGTTATTTAAGAAATTCCTAATTATGATATTCAGGCTTACTTAAATTGCATGTAAAGAYAGTATTAAAATAATAACTGAAATTTTATATTAACAATAAAACTCTAACAGCTCATATGTCTTAAGTGGATTTCATTTTTTACAATGTTTGGTAATTAACTGAAATTATGCAAAGAAACCTAAATACTCAAACCATAAAACAAACAAATACTTTGCAGATAAATGAAAACTGAATAAATGTGTAAACTGGGTTTAAATATCTAAAATGACAAATTATGACACCCAGCAGCATTTTCTCAGTCTCTAGAACAAAACAGTGATAACTTGTAGGATCACTATTTCCAATTAAAATACGTAGACAACATCTGTCTAAATGTCTGTGCAAACATTTAATGTGTGCAGGAGGTCTGGGTTGAAACATGATGAAAACTAAAACTGAACTACACAATTACAGTTTTCTTTCTTTCATAAATGACAGAGTTTTATCAATAGACTCAGTCTCCACAGTTGACTTCCCACAGCTGTAGCTTTAGCCCGAGTCAAATCTGAAGTCTGAGCTACACCTGAGGGAGTAGAGGAGCAAAAGAGATTCCCTTCCGTTTTGAGTTATGTGCAACACTGTTCTACACTTATGTTTTGGCCACTCCTGGAAAGGTTTGCCAAAAATTTCAAGAATTTGCAAATATTCCTAACAAACAGGCTCTGCGACAATTGACCTTCTAGGTAATAAGGTTAAAATGCATAAGTTGTAAGCCAGTCTTTGCAAACCTCAAAATYGCCTACAGGGATCACGCAAAACCTCATATTGTTCCTTGCCTTATGGGTGGGGCACATCATCTCCATAAAGCACCCAGCCCCGCTGGCTCCACAGCAACAATCAAGGCAGGATCCGCCTCAAGTTTATTCCAGGCTAAGTGCTACAAGTTACTGTATTCCAACTCAACTGTGAAATTAAAATCAAGAGAGTAGGAGAAAACAAGATAAACCCCAAACAAATAAAAAACCAAACAAAAAAACTCCACAAAACCGGAGAAAACACTGGAAAAAGAGATTCCTGGAACAGTATATTTCAGTTGCAATTGTGGAGTCCAGTATTTTTTTTCCACTTTATCTCACTGAATTCTTTTGTACAACCAACTGCAACATAAYCTAGAAGTGTCACACACATCCAGTCCAAATTACAGCACTGTAGCTATCTTAACTATTCCACTTCTCTACTAAGAGATTTTAAAAATAACATCTACTCTACATTAAAAAAAAAAAAAAAATTCACAGGCAACAACACTGTTGTTATACGAAATTCCCCAAAGACTATAAGGTCACAKTACTGTGAAGCAGACAAAAAGGTGAGATGATGTTTTAGATAGCAGTGGSTTAGAAACAACTTTTTAAAATGTTGTTGACTTCCTAATACAGGCTTAGCAGCCATAACAACATAAATAATTAAATTACACCTTAATAAGTCCAGATTTTACCAGTGTTTAAAAATTTACACTGAAATATACACTTCCTAGAATCAGCAACCACAAAGACAAGGATGCTTAGAAGTATATTATATAGAGACACCTTCTTAGGCTCACACCCTGACACTACCAAATAGCAGGAGACAAAAAAATACATAAACTTAACATGAAATTTTAAAAACTACACATTCAGCTAAACAACTGATTCACAATTAGTCACATCAATTTCTATTAGTCCCTGAATTTTACAGCTACTTCAAGTTAAAAGAAAATTGATTGGTTTTAATTCTTAAGACTCAAAAATTATAAAAAGCCTTTCTGCACTTCTCTAAAGTATTTATCTTAATATTTTACAGTAAACCTCACTTCAAATTTATGGGCCCTTGAAGGTCAACAGACATCATCTGATGAAGAGCTACTAAGACACACARTTTTCTACATAATACTTCCATAATTCAACAAGGTTGAGAGAAAGAGAACCAAAAGAAGGGGGGAAAAGGGCAAGAAAAGTACTGCAAAAAAATGCAGATAGCTAAAATAACTAAATACATTACAGAGATGAATCAATCCGGAACARTGTGCAAACCGGTCCACCAAGATCTGCCAGAAGAATTCTGCAGGCTGCCAGGGTACTAAGTATTTTAGATTATAGTTGGCTCACTGAAGCACTACATATTTAAGTATATTTGTAAATAAATATGTAGGTATGCCCAGGGGGTGAGAAGGGCRGCCGGCGGGGGGAATATCAATGGCCTAGTACAACGAAGGAACTATTCTAACAAACAGCATACTTCACATCACTACACATACCTACTGGCACTCTGTGCCAAGAAAGGCTAGGAAGCTTTTGTAATTCCTGCTGCCATTTAAGAYAACACCAAACTGAAGTGGGGGCACAGGCTCAAACAAGTGGCAAGCATGCAGGCATATTTAACTTTACTCCACACAGAAGTACTTCATCCCATTTATCCCTCACATGCTCACGCTGGATGAGAGTACCTCATGAGACTAAGGCACAACACAATCTGCTATTGACACATTACTTTTGTTCAATTTCTCAGAGATGTCCTAAAACTAGCATCATAGCTAAACCCAGAAAAACCATCCAAAAGAAATCAAAGATTGAGGTTACAGCAAAAAATACAGTTGAAAATGCCATTTATTTACATACTTTGTYTCTGTTTTTCAAACAACGTTTTCAAAGAGAAAAAAAAAAACAAATTCACTAAGATTGAAAAACTCATAATAAATAATCCAGAATTGATTCACAATTTATTCCTGGCCATACCTTGATTACTAATTTAGGTATCTCAAAAACAGGAAGACTTGTCTTTCTGTAGTTTGAAGTGTTTCAATAGACAGACCTCTGTTCAGGAAGCCAGGTTTCTTTTATTCTGAGTGCTGCCTTTCACTGTTCTAACAATGGTAAACATCGGAACAGTTGCCAAGCAATGCATATTATTCAGYTCATTTAATCATTCTTCATAAGCAAAAGTTTTCTCTAAACCTCCAGTAACTTCTGTGATACACATACTTAAGTTGTGAATATTAACTTCKTTTTTGACCAAGAGCATGTGCCATGTAGACTGATAAAAGGATAAAAAGAGTGCAGCTTTTAAATATTATGTAATTCTATAGGCAACACTGCAATGGCATGTCACAAAATAATCACTTATTATGAGCTGGAGTCTAAATTGCAAATGCTCAAATTCCTTTCCACTTGCTGTACRAGAACGGCAGAAATGCAGCGACAGCAGTCAGCACCAGGACTGATAAACAGACTCATGGCCCACATTTAAACTGAGACAATGGAAGTTCACAGGCCAAATGAATCACTTGGGGTATGGCAAGACAAGGGAGAAAAAATCTGGAGGAGATTTTTTAGATTTGGCTTCAGTAACAGAAAGAGGAGTGAACCAGACTTGACCACACAAGCATTTGCAGAGGCAATTGGCACAGTACCATTCCTCACTCCCACATCCAGGATCAGCTACTCCTTGTACTCAAGCATGCATGACCACTCTGAACTGACTTGGGCATCAAGTGAAACAAGTASAAAAATAAGTGATTTTGCTCTCACCTCCTGTTTACAAGCTTGGATATGAATATCATGCATGCCATTTTTGCTCTGATGCTTTTGCAATCTTGCCCTATGTGACTGCACTAAAGGGAAACATATTCCTGGCTAAGAGTAGAAAAAATGCAGTCTTTCCACACTGCAATCTTTAATTTAACTTCTTTATTGCTGGGTTATTCTCAAAACACTCAATACTATTGAGCATATAGCAAACTTTTTTCAAATAGGAAAAGAACATCTGTATGAGTTCATCTACAGGCCCACAGCAAACAGGTCAGTCAGATAAAATGAACCTTTGTTTTCATTTTTCAGACTATTTTTATTTCTAGTTTACTGTCTGCAAAGCTTGGATTCTGAAATTATTCAAAAAAAACTCTTTCAGGTATTCAAGCATTTCTCAGCRTTTAAAACTAAAACACAAGAATCTCTCATCTACTTCAAAGTCAGTTCTTGCCACTTTTTAACTAAGAAACTCAAAAATGAAGACTTGACAAGGTTTGCCAGTCTTGTGAAACCAAATATATGAGTAGGTTACTGACCAATACTTATCTTCTTAGAAAACTGTGTACTGGTAATAGTTTTAGTTAATGTTTGGTATTTGTACAGTCTTACTTCTTTTASCATTAAATTAAGATGAACCAAAAGTCTCAGGCAGTTCATGTGATCTTCCTCGGGGAATTTTACACAGACTGTTCTAAAATTAGTAAATAAAGTTTCCGTGTCTACTGAAACGTCAGTAAAGGCTAAGTTATATTTGCAACTTGTTGCTCCAACAGTGCCAAGTTACTTAGCCCTAATGAAAACAACTGCCATGGACCAAGACCCTCAACCAAAAAAGAAGAGCTACATTTTGACTAGGACAAAGAGATACTAATTTAATTATAATGTGCACACATATAGACACATGTTTCACCATAGGCTCACCTAACACTGAAAACCAAAGTTTCCCATGTAGAATATAGTAATTTATTCCATTTTTGCTCAATTTCACAGCAATCACGAGAAACAGAAAAATGTCTTTTTCTTTTTGCAAGTACAGCTTTCCAGGAAAAGTGTTTGAAAGCTTTAAAGACCAACTGGAGACAATGTAACATTGCAAAACTCTCTCTRTTCATGATACGTCAATATTTACAGSAGCATTTTCCTAAAAGATTTAGGCCTATCTAAGAAACACATTTTTATTACACTTAAACTAAATTGCAGGTTTGACACGTATGAGAAGAATTGGAATATCTGATGCTAGGAAATGGTCAGATGAATTGTGCAATTAAAAAAATTAAGATCAAACTATAAAAACCCTGCAAAGRACAGTCTCATCAGTCTGTACTTATATTCTACTTCTACAAATTTCTGAATTTCTGAAAATCACTGAACATTTACTCTCACCAGTCCTCYTGGCTTAAATGAAAGAAGCCATGACAACGTATCAGTGATTATATTGGAATTAACTGGCAAACATGCATATAAGCAGAACAGCACTGTTTTTTCAGATGAATCTGGCAAACAGAAAGTTTGCTGAAAAAAGACTGAGAAAGAAAGGGTATCTGGTAGTCACCAAGGCCCATTTAGTATAATTCTTCCCAAATAAACACATCTCAGTATTGTGACTACAGCTTATTTTCTTCTGTCTTTCTTTTGATTTATCTGATGTATATAAAACATTAAAGTTGAAATTATTGCTTTTCTGCAGTGGAGATGTATGTAACATTAATCACTAGTGGTTCTTTTGTACTATCTGCCTTATGAGAAAARTATTTTATAGAAGACTTTTACAGCACTTCTGCCAATTCATATTTCATTGAAATTCTCAGAAATTTGACCCACATCATCGTATTTGAAAATCTTATATAAAACTTCCTCAATTTGTATTTATCTTCTATTTTATTGGTTGAACTGCATCTTTACGACTTTTCAATTAACTTAATAACTGATTTCACCAACTCACTGCTCATTACTTTTTCTCTAAACAATGTTTTTCGATTATCCAGCTATCAGAATGACTTCTAACTAGAAATTTAATCCAACAAGAGGACCGTTATCTAAAAGCCAACAAACTGTAAATATCAACAATTTCTGAGTCAAGTAACAAACGTCCTAAACTATACTATAAATAGCCACAGCCATCTGTCTGATTTGCCCCTTCTCCTCTTTACTTTAACTTGTCTATCTCCAAGGTCACAATCTTACCATGATGCATGCCTGGTTTCACCGCCTGCCTCTTGCAGCAGGAAAGCAGCAGCAAGGGGCAAGATCCCCACCSGTGACCCTCCCCTAGAGAGCAAACATTACTAAATCAGACTTCCATACCCGATCTCAAGTGCTTATCTATTACTTCCATCACATTCCTTCTATTACAGCTGTTTRCTATCATTTAACCACATTTTATCTCATTTCATTATCTCTTTCCCTATCATTTGGGTGGTGGTTTCTTTTTCTTTTGGCACTGTCTTACAACRACTATTTTTAACAAAGCTGTAGAAACACAAGCACATTGTGTCCACCCATTCTCCCTAACTTCCTTGCAAACCTTTTCAAAGAAAAGTTTACCCAGGAACAATAATTTTCATGTAATGTTATCAGGTCCCACCACTCATATGGAGTCTACTACTCTAAAGAAACAAGTTACTAGGTTAGAGGAAATGAAAACTTCAGTAGTGAGGAGCACAAAAGCTAGAAAATTCCTTAGCAGGATGGGTGGYTGTCCATACACGCAGTTACACACAGTATAGCAGTTTGCTGCAATTTAGACCATTTGTGAAATGCAGAGAAATGCCAGAGTCTGCAAACCCACACTTTTGCCAGAAAAATGTTTGTCAGAAGCAAAACTTTCCACAGCAACATATGCATTGCTTGTAAAGACAACATTTCTTGTCAAAACAAAAGCCACACACACCCCTTCTGAGCTCATACAGCCCAGAAAGAGCAGACCTCAACAGCTTTGTTGCTTGCTGGGACAAGGACATGCATCGGCAGCACTCAGCTCTGCGGGGTCCCAGCCCCAGGGAGAGAGTCCCYGTCGCCTCTCCCCTAGGGGTGACAGATGGCTAATTAAAAGGGAAATCACACCCACAACAGTCACTTCCAACCAGTCAGAAGACGTATGGTTCAGGCAAGACACCGATATGGGAGGTAGTCCAACCCCTGCTTGCCCCAAGCAAAGATATGGATTTCAGTGTCCTGCATATGCATTTGATCAACCCCTCTGCTATTTTCAGATGGGCTTGTCCAACACATAATGACAACTCTGAAATGTTTCTGTGTCAGTCCAGAAAAATACAGAATGGAAAAAAACTGAAGTTTAAAACTCTTGCAGTGCAGGAAACCCTGTCTTGTCAACTCTTCCAAGCAGCTGCTAGAAGAACCCAAGAAAAAGAAAATTACTAATTTCTGGAAAGATATTAAAACAGATTATAATGCCATAAAGCACTGTTTGTGAATACTTACATGAGGATTGATAACATTGGTATTTATCCTAGTTCACAGGGCAACACAAAAGTCTATTCTTAGAATAATTTTTCAATCTGCAGATGTCAAAGTTCCATAAACAGAAACCAGGCATTTAAAGTTAAATATGTAACCAGCAGATAAGCATCATGGGGAACCCCATACTAATTTCTTTTTATTCTTATTTGATATACGTARCTTACTAATGAAGCATGCATAGRTATAAGTACTGAAGTCCTCTCTTGCCTTGAATAAGCAAGATTATATAAYAGAGGCAACAATAATTTCAAAAGGTTCAAGAGAAATAATCAAAAAATCAGAATAAACATGAATATTTGAAAAAAGAAAAATGGATAAGCAAAATATAGGCACTATAGGAACAAAAACCCTGAAAAGGCAGTATTAGACCAGTAACTAAGTACAGATTAGCTGCCTAGCCTGCTAGCTCACATATATTATGACTTTGGGTGTGTGTCACCTCAACAAGCACCACAGAATGCCAACAGAAAAGTATTCTACCTGAATATGACATTTAGTTTCACACAATTAATTAGAAGGATAAAAAATAAAAAGAAGCCCAGAGAGGAAGAAAAGGAAGACAGGAAATCACAGGGAGACTGATTTACAAGGTGTTTTTTGGAGAGAAGGTATAGCGAAACTAACCAACAACTACAGAGCAGAAGCCAAGCACAGTAATACTGTGGCATAAAGTATCCCAAGTATTTTAATATCATGGCAGGTAAGGAACCAGAGATAAAAGAAGTCTACATCCAAGAAACTAGATGAATTGCAGGAAAAATTAAGGGTTACTAAGACCACCATATTTAAATAGGTCCTTTACCCCAAAACCTCCCAAGAATGGATAATCTAGCACTGGAAGTTGCATTGGACAGAAGTACAATGAGGAGCATTGCATCTTTATCTCAAGAGAAACTGTCCAACCTCAAATTTCCTTGTTCTGTTAAGTATTWCCAAATATATAGGCCAACAAAAGGCTTCAGAAGGAGCACAGACCAGTCTTTAATTAACAMTGCTCATGCTTCAGGTGTACAATTTCTAAAAGCCATCCTGTAGTTGTTGAACCCCTACCACAAACCTCTCACATGGATCCAAGAATATTCATTTGCAAATGGCCACAGCAGACGTTAACGCCTGATGTCTGTAGAGATAGCCAAGAATTTTGCACCTTCCTGAACATGACTCTGCAGCAGATAAATGCTGTTACAGCTCGTGGCAATGCCAGCCACAGCTAATTATAACTTTATTGAGATGTTTTGGCAACAGTCAAAGGCATTCAAGCAAACAACTTGTGATGGGGTTATCTGCCCCTGATAATACATGACTTCTGYAAATAGTCTAAATACTCTACTTCTTTCATCCTGTCTTATCCATAACACTGAGCTTTTGAGGGATACCTGGGGGAGGAGGAGGAACGGCATGCTGTTCGAAGGACATGATAAATATGCAAAGTGTTACTACGTTTAATGCACAGGCTAAATTTCTTAGGTCCTGTAAAATAAGTTTGGTTTTTTTTTTTTTTTCTCCAAAGCAATATTTGATATCAGTATCAGCTATGAATGTATGTCCAGATATTTATGGGCCTCCACTGGATATATGACACGTGCGTGATGTTATTCCTATACATAGCTAAGCTAGCAACTTTCTACACAGCATTTAGTGGATGTAGTGTATAGAAATATGATTCAGTTACCAACCAATTTCTCACTGAATCACTGAAGTTAAAATAAAAATTACTCTCTTGACCTCATGTCCACTTCCTTTAAATCCCTACAAGGGAACTCTCATTAAAGAACATCACATCTGCCACTCTTCTCAGAGTGGCTGGTTAATGTTAGTACAGAAARTAAAATTAAAAGCATGAGAAAAATAAAACCCAAAAACCGAAAAACAGAGAAGTGGTTTGCATTGCTAAACAGACTCAAGACTCTCTTGACAAAGAGCATACTTTCAAGGAAAGACACAAAAAGAAAAGATGGACAGGAAGAAAGAGACAAAGGAGACTTAAAAAGGAAASCAGTAGACACTTCAGTCTCAAACATTGCCAAATGAGAATCAAACAGTAGGCTGCTGGTAGCATGGCCAGCGTCAAGGTATAAAACGGGGATTGTCTTGTAAACAACACCGAAGAGGAACGAAGGTTGCATTATTGACTGTTATTGGAATTGATGCAACGTGCCCATCACTGAAGAATCTGACAGCAATGGCTCTAGGCCAGCAGCTTACAAGTTCTTTAACCACAAGATCACTATCGGTCCTTTCATGCATTAATGAGCGTATCAACCCCATCGCTTTTCAAACGAAAACACTACATAACATGCCCCATGGTAGCGAAGGGGATCCAGCCGGTCCCACGGACCTGGTCCCTGTGCGGGCGGGGCAGCACCGAGGGCCGGGGGCGACCGCGGCACAAGCGGCCGAGCGGCGGCACAACGGGGGCGCGCAGTTCGCCGGAGGCACATTTTAACAGGGATTATGAAACTGGTKACAAGTTGGGGCGGCCGACCCTGAGGGGCACCCAGAAAACTGCGGGGAGGCGGCGAGAGCGGCGCAGCACGCAGGGGCCGTTCCCCGCCGGGCCGCTCCCCGCCGGGCCGGCCGCCACGTCCCACCCCCCTCCCGGCCGCGGCGGGGGGCGGCCGCCCTCGGGGGCAGCGAACCAGCCCAGGCGACCGCTCCCTCTCGGCGGAGAAGACAAGCCGCGGCAGCGCCCAGAGCGGCCGCTCCCCTCCGGCYGCGCAGGGACGGGGGACACGGAGGAGGGGCGGCCGCCGGAGCCGGGGGTGTGGGGGGGTAGAAGGTCGCGGGTGTTACCTGCAGCTCCGCCCGCTCCGCCTCCCACTCGGCGCGCTCCGCCTCGAAGCGGCCCCACTCGTGCTGCAGGAAATGCAGGATGCCCGGCACGCTGTATTGAGCCCGGGACGCCGGGAGCGGCGCGGCGGCTCCGGAGGCTGAGACCCCCCCTCCTCCGCCGCCTCCTCCTGCTGCCGCTGCTGCGGCCGCCGCTGCCGCCGCCTCGCCCGGCTCCAGCCCCGGCCCGCCCGCCGGCGGCGGCAGCAGGAGGGCGTTGTTGTTGTTGTTGTTGCTGAARAAGACGCCGGGCCCCGCTTGTTCGTCCATGGCCGGGCCGGGTCCGCCTGGCTCCCCGCCGCCGCTCCCGCCGCGTCCCGGCAGCAGCAGCAGCAGCAGCAACAACCTGGGCGCGTCCCGCCCGCCGTCACCGCCTGACAGCCGCCCCCGCCCGCTGCTACGGCGGCTCGGCGGGGACAGTGCCGGGGAGCGATTCGCCCCGCCGCCCTCCCGCGGCATTCTGGGAAATGTAGTTCCGCTGGATGGCTAGGAAGATTCCCCGATGGCCGCCTTCTCCCTCTGCCGCCCGTAATTCCATGGATGGCATTCAGGCGGCTGAGCCTCTGCCTCCGGGCGGGGGCGAGTGAGCCGGTGGGAGGGGCAGAGCAGTCCCAYGCTGCAGCGAGAGTATGGGTTAATGGTCACTTGCACCTCCGAGCGGGATTTATAGGGCTTGGGGTCTGCCGCAGCCCACCTTTGGGACACGGCAAGGGCAGGTGTCTCGCAGCACTTCCACGTGCTCCGGTCGGGCCCTGCCCTTGCAGCCCCGGCTTGTCTGCTCGCTTCGTCCCTGTTGCGAGCAGCGCTCGGGTTCACACCCACAAAAGCTCTAAACCCTGCCCAAGGCTACAGGGGTTTCTTGAACATCGTTTACAATGCTGGAAAGGAGAGCGACACAACATTTTTCAGGAACTGCCTGTTCAGCGTGAAAAGGGAAAACAGGATACTGCGGGACCGAGCGCGCAAGCTGTCGGCAGCACTGCCCTGTCCCCATGGCAGGAAGGGACGAAGCTGAGCTCCCCTTTCCACGCCATGGGCGCACCAGCACCGGAGCATCAGCCTGTGCCGAGGGCTCCATCAGCCAGTGCCGAGGGCTCCATCAGCCAGTGCCGAGGAGGGCTCCGTCAGCCTGTGCCGAGGGCTCCATCAGCCAGTGCCGAGGGCTCCGTCAGCCTGTGCCGAGGGCTCCATCAGCCTGTGCCCCATCAGCCAGTGCCGAGGGCTCCATCAGCCAGTGCCGAGGGCTCCATCAGCCTGTGCCGAGGGCTCCATCAGCCAGTGCCGAGGGCTCCATCAGCCAGTGCCGAGGGCTCCATCAGCCTGTGCCGAGGGCTCCATCAGCCAGTGCCGAGGGCTCCATCAGCCAGTGCCGAGGGCTCCATCAGCCAGTGCCGAGGAGGGCTCCGTCAGCCTGTTCCGAGGGCTCCATCAGCCAGTGCCGAGGGCTCCATCAGCCTGTGCCGAGGGCCAGGCGCCAGCAGTGTGAAACACGGCGTGTGCCACCAAGGCGGCTGCCATGGTGGCTCCCCGTTCCTGCGGGCGCTGGGAACGGGCCCCGATGGTGCCACTTGTGCCACTTGTGCCCTTCGCCACGCCCCGGGCGCATCAGGAGTGCCCCGCTGCTTTCTCAAGCGCGTTTCCTGTTTCCTTGGGGCTGTTGCGAAACCACAGTCGCCTGCTTCGTAACCCTGCTCGCCGAGGTAGGGCTGACGCTGGTGGACGACTCTTTGGTWAAGAGCGCTAAGGAAGCTTACAGAGAGCATCGGAGCATCAGAGCGGAGCGAAAACACAGAACGTGATCTGGGGGACCTCGGCAAGGAACCAGCGCAGAAAGAGGCTCACCCAGAAAGGAAGGAAACAGAAGAGAGAGAGAGATGAAAGGTGTGAAAGGGAAACGGAGCAAACAGTTTCATTAAAAAGCACATTTAAAAGGCCATTGACAAAAGGATGAGAAGGACAATGACAAACAACAATAAGCATTACGGCCATTTCAAGTTACTTCAGGYTTTTTAATCAAATGGAATTTGATGCCAAAATATTGTGTAAAACCACATGATTATACCTTTTTTTTTTGTATCAGGGGCAAGCAGAGAAGCAAACGAGGACTAAACTGAGGAAGGATGWATACAAACGAGTGGTCCATGTTGTAGACAGCCACACAAAATACAAAGAAAAACCTCTCCCTTCTCTATCCTTCTACATCTTATCTAGAGCCATTTTCTCTTCTAACTTTTGTCTATTCTACTGACTTCTTAGTTATGCTTGATTGCTACAGTTCCCTCCCCCGACCCTTAGTTCTTAGTTTTCAGACATCTTGCCAACTAGAGTTTAACCAAAACTTAAAAGTGCTGAGGTAAAACTTAAGGTAAACAAAACCTGATTCTAGACAAAACCTTTCCAAGAAGACATTAATAAATAGACTACCTGGTGGAGGGGAGGGAATCGAAAACAGATTATAAACTTGTTTTCTGTTTTACTTGCAAAATGTGTGTGTTGAATTTTGAACTGGAAGAGTTTCCTTAATACTTTCAAATATTAAATGAGTTTAGAACTTCTAGGCAATATAGATTTGTTATGCTGGAATGACTTATTAGAAAGGGACATATTTCAATCAATTTAACTCCTACTATGATGAAAAAAAGTAGTGAAATTACTTTTCTTCTCATGTACAGCATATTTTTTTTACTTCTGCATCTATTTTTACTCCAGTAGGACAATGGAACAAGACTGGATTGTTAACATCTTTACAAAAAAAAAAGAAGAGATTATAGTATGCACCACGTGCTGTGTCCTCACTTTAGTACTAAAACATTCACTGTGAAATAAAAGCATTTCTAATTTTATGTTAAATATGTTGCACAAAGGAACTACCATAGGGTGAAAGAGCATTGTCTTGACCATTTTGCATAGTTACTCAAAGGGATATTAGATAAGGTCTTACAAGAAAATAGAAAGCCTAAAGGCAAGTATCTATGTAAAAATAGATCTACAAATATTTTAACCAGCTATTTAATCATATTCAATTCTATTTACTATCCCTTTGTTGTATTTGAAGTTGAAGCAGCTGAAATATGCAGTTTTTACAGAGTATACAGAGGAACATCAGAGATGAAACTCAGCAGGCCTAGTAGAGACCTCTAGTTAGGTGACTTCTCTCTATAAAGCAAAATGTATAGAAAGATCCCTATAAAAGCCCAYAAATTCAACAGCTGTGTCAAAAAATTCATGTAAGTCAGTCTTGTATAAACAGGAAAATACATGGTTCTACACTTCTGCCAATAGGAAGGGTGAGGCCTGGCAGCAGACAGACATTGCAGYCCCTGTGCACAGCAAGGTCAGCACAGCACTCGAGCCCAAAGCTCCAAAGTGCCCCTCACTCACCCAGATGTGAGGGGAGGGAGCCATGTGCTTTTGACAAAAGCCTGGGAGGGGAAGGAAAAACTGGAGGAGCCTGGCTCTCACTCGTTTCTGYCCCGAGTCAGTACAGAGCAAAGTGCCCAGTAATTCTGCTAGCAGACTTCMTCAAGGACTACAGGTGTGATATATCCAGAGACTAAAATCGAGCAGGAAGGTTAAATACCTGGGAGTCTGCACAAAGGGCAGAGCACTGACTCATCACATATTCAACCAGTGGCTGGCAGAACAGGAAGACTGCAAACACAAAACACCTTACAAGGGCCAAATCTACACTTACAAAAATGCAGATAGCAGGTAGTTCTCTTTATAAACTCAGTTTCCAGTGCATTCTTTAAAATKTATCTTAGAAGAGATAGGGGATTAGATTCTTTGCATCCTTTATTCATTTTCAAGCATGGAAACGGATTTGAAAGAGATACACACCACATAAATAAGGACAACTCATTAAGACAGCATGCTTGATCATTCACCTTAAGAAAGGCTGAAAATTTTCAATTCTTTTGCTGTGTTGGGTTTTTTTTTCATGCAAGCTGAAATGATGTACGAAGTCTGACAAACCCCTTCCCTACTTTGTTTTTAAAAGGAAAAAATTCATACTTCCACACTTGAAATTCCTCATGGTACAGTCTAAGTACTTCATAACAAGTTTTTCCTCTTCTCTCCATCCCCACTGTGTTAGTGTGTTGGCACAATGGCAGGATAACAATCASCAGATATCAAAAACCACTGGAGGGTTTGGGATAGCTTTTAAAAATAAATAAAACTATTTAGATACAGAATAATTTTTTGTGGATAATTTATAACAGAAATTCATAAATATGATCACAATTTCCTAAAAATCTATACAAACACAAGTAACACCACTTCCCTTGTAATGCATGGATTTCAAGTAATTACACAAAGCTCCTTTAGACAGCCTTTCACATTCAAATTACACAAAATTAGACATGTATGCAGGGATAATGTAATGGTTCTGACTACTTAATGGTCCAAAAATAATAAAAGAAATTCAAAAAAAGCTAGTTTTCAGTTTAATTGTCGGGGTGGAATGTACTGTGGGTGGTGGTTGCCTAGCAGCTGCTTTTGCTTTGCTGGCCTGACTTGCTCGGACTGCAGTTTCTAGACGTGTTTTCAATTCAGGAGCAGCTCCCATTACTGTCTTGAAAGCATGTGGGTAAAGTGGACCAATGTGCATGAGATTCTGAAGTGCAAACTCGTGAAGATCCTTAGATGCTGCAGACGCAGAAGCAAAGGCATTTTCATTCAGTAAATAGGAGATCAGAGTGGGAACAAGAAGAGCAAGCAACTGTACTCCTAAAAATGAAAGAAAAAAAATTAATTATCGTATCAGAGAATAAAACAAAAAAAAAACTTTATCAGTTACTACACTGATAAGGGTAATATTGTTTTCAGAACTGACACTAAAAACTGTAATAAAAATTATCAAATTAAAACAACTGAAATATACATGGTTTCTTGTGTTTTGGTCACACAAATCTTTCTTACCAGGACTGGGTTTCAGACTTCTATTATTGTTCATTACAGTTATGTTGATCCTGACACTTATTTTTGAGATGCTTTTGCACCATCTGATTGCATGKGACTGATGAAAGATCGTAAGATGTAGAGAGCCTATCATATCAAAGAATTTCATAACACTTTTCAGGCAGACAGAAATGTTATTCAATTAAATCTGAGTATCAGCCTCCCCAGCAAGCACAAGTATGCAAGTGTTCACAAAAAAGTCTGTGACAGTTATCTGCTGTGATTTATATTGATCTGGGAGATTCTAATCCAAAAAGTAGCATGGCAGCTATATTTCAGCTAGCATGAACTAGCTAATATATGAAGCATAACCTAATAAGGCCACAACCCAGAATGTCAAAGGGATCAAAAGGGTTGACCTTGGGGACAAAGGAGGCAGCTGAACTTAAGCAACAAGGCAAATTATTGTATCTARAAAGGATATAATTACACCTTCAAAATGTGTAACTTGTTCATTTTAAGTTCAAAGAACTTAAACGTATTAATGGTAACTCATKATCTAAATTTTTTTAGATTACCAGTGCAGTTCATGTTTAATTTTTTTTTCCTTTAATCACCTGAAATACAAAAGCTACAGCATGTAATACTCTATGTGCTAGGCAAGTTAATATATACAAAAGTTCAAGCACTGGAATTACAAAACCATTACAAAACCCATGGTCCATTTGTGACTATGCCATCAAGTTCCTAACGGCAAGATTTCTAAAATGTTCAATATTCTATTTTAGAATTACTAATTTCTCTAAAACACCTAAATACTTACTGTTCTGCTCCTCACCAAGGGCAACCAATGTTTCAAGGACTTTAATTCCTTCCTGGACTGCTAAAAGCTCCAGATTGTTGTTCGGGCGGCTCCTTTCCACAGCTTTCAACTTCTCCACCATGATGGGGGCCAATGAATGAATATATGGAGTTGATAGGGCACGATTGGTGTGTTGGAACACAGAAAGCAGAAGCTGGTAACACTTGGCTTGAACCTAATCAAATCAAGATAAATACATTGTCCTTAAATATATTGATTAACACGGGGAATTCTAGTAAACTCTGTTATCTCTGATAAAAAAAGGAAAAGACTACTTAACTGGAAAGAGACAAACCAAGWAAGAGGAAAGCAGCAATGCAGCCCATTCAGTAAAACAGTATTAGCCCAGTGTTCAGTGAAAGGAAGGMCAATTAGAAAGAACATGCAGGTATTGGTTAGCAGTAATAATATAAACACAGAGAAAATRAAGGCATAGTTAATATCATACAAGTCAGTCACGCTGGTTCACAGTGATCTACATCTTTACATCTCAGAACTACCACTAGAGATGATYTGAAGATTAATCTTCAAAATCATGATGTGCTATTCCACTGACAGAAGGRTAAGACAGCCCATAAGAATGACTCAGAACAAAGTCATCTTATTGTTCTAACAAGAGCCAAGGCTGTAGCCAAAAGAGTCAGGCCTGTCCATCCTTGCTTCCCATTCTCCATCTTGGGCTGGTAGCAGCATAAGAGCATATGTGTAGCCATACTGTGAGCTGATCACAAAATGCTCTCCTTGTCTTCCTCTATTTTTTTTACCCTCCTTCCTCTCTGTGGAACGCAGGGATTATTAAAGCCAAAATTTGGGAAAATGACTCAYTGATGATCTTGTTCAGATGAATTCATGAATTAATTTTTTTTTGGGTGTACAAAAATCTTCCTCCAAAATCTCACACAAATAACCCAGAATTTTTGAAAAGGTGGAGCTTCATAGCAAATATGAGGATAAAACATTGCACATGTTTTCAAACTGCACTCAAGCATGAACAGGACTTCATGCTGAACAGAAATGTTCTAGAGGAAGTATTAATGAACACAAAGATCTGTGAGGAGATCCAGGGCTTACKGGAAACATAAATAAAAATACTCAATAAAAATAATAGACCATAAAAAGAACTGGTAAGAAAATACAAGTTATGCAGCTCATATTACTGTTAATTCCATAGTATATAGCTGCAGGTTATCTATACAATTTAACTTTGACGGTCTGAAGTAACAATACTTCTCATATCATTTGTATGTWTTATAAYAGAGCTCCACAGAAGAACATTTTTCCTTAATGCCTTAGTCACCATCATCTTTGACCTTTTCAACAAATTTTACCTCTTATCTCTCCATACCATTACAAATAATTATTTCCCTGTCCTTCTTTAAACTTCATTCATTACTAGCTGTTAAATACAATTAGATTAGCCTTTCAAATAAGGAGTAAAAGTCTCTCTTGTTAAATGCAGCCATATTTCAAAAGAGTTTTATGACTGCATCTGACAGCAGAATTTCATCCAAGTTTTTTTTCCTTTGATCTATGTAATGTAAAACTTTGGAATATTGTGCTTTCACAGAAGTCTACAAAAACTTCTGTCAAGAAAAATAGGGCTTCTTCAAAGCATGTCAGGGGCACACTCTCATGTAAAACTTGTCCAATAGCGTTGAAACACATGGGTCTCTCAACTGAGTTATCTTGTTGGAACAAAAGGGTATTGAGCTCACCAGACTTCTGGCTATTACTTTACATGATATTTAACCTTTTCCTGTAGTAATATCAGAAACTCTCCTGTATAATTTTTAGAGCAGCAGAAGTGCTCTGGAAGAGTTTTCTCCTTAATCAGTTCAATGCMCTTAGTACAATCACTATCATGCTTTTATTACAAACAGGTGTCTTGTTGCTGACTGCAATAATGAKTATTTACATTTAAAAAGCTAGAATGAACACACAACAAGTATTACAGAGTATATGTTCTGCACATCAGTGAGAAGAGAGTGGACACCATCTGGCTGCTGTCCAAGCTTGCTCTGTGCGTTACAAAAACAGTGGTAAGTTCCAGCTGACGAGGGAGCAGCTTTCCAGCAGGGCAGGGGGTGAAGATGTACTTCTCTCTCACTATTCATGTGTTTATACAGAGCTCTGAGAGAGTGTGACATAAAAGWTTCTGCTTAATACAACTGACATTTCCATTCACTCAATAAAATTCCAAGTAGCTTTCCATCCAGAGTCAGGCTTCAGAATCAACTCAATTTTATGTTCATGCTGGAAAACACCTGCTCTGGTACAAAGAATTATCAGTCTAAACAGGATTGTAAATGCCTYGCTGTGACCCTAAATACATCCGTATTTTTTTGCGTATTTTTCTTCTCAGGAATCTCTGCAGTGCTCGCTTGTGGAAACATTACAGGTTTTTCTCCTTAGCTYCCACCCACAGATTTGTATACCCACTCAAACTGATCCATGCATGGCTGGAAAAGTTAAGCTTCACTATCGATACRCTGCCTTAGCCTGCTTGTACCCAGTCTACAACTTTCTAACTTTCCTCTTTAAGGAGAAAATAATTCAGAAGATATTTCACAAAAATAAGGCAAAGGGCAGAAGTGAAATCATGAGACAAATGAATCACAATCTCTACATGTTCTGATGGTGACCACAAAATTATGTTTTTRCTCACAAACTGAGTATTGTATGAACATGCAAAATAAGCATAGGTTTTGCACAAACAAATATAAAATTGATCAGATATGTGGGCTGYAATTTTATCTATGGAAAAATCATTTCATTTGTATTATAAAAGATCAACACTAATGTAGAAATGTCACCACTCCATGGTAACCAATCTTTTCATCTGGTAAAACTTCACGTACCAAAGATTGGTTTTACCTTTTACAAAGCTAAAGTTAAGAACCTGGCACAAGGCCATGAACCCACTTTATCTAGAAGCACTTAGTGTGGGTKATTTTGCTCACGAGTTTCAGTAAGGCACTGTTGAAAATCCTAGTTATTTTAACAGCAGTATCTGTCCCTGAAGTAAAGGCATCACAAAYCATTCAGGAAATGTGTTAAATATATCACAATTAGTTTTTGCTGGCTATAGATCATTCACATTCCTATAACATGAGGATACTTACCCAAGGATCAGAAGAATTCAATGCACTTCTAAATCTGTTCATACATCCATTTTGTAAAGACTGCACTCCAATTATTTCAGTGCTTGCTGACCAGAGGAAGAGAGTAATAGCTGTAAGTATGCTTACTTCATCAAGTACAGGTTTAAAGGCTTCTGAAAAACAAAACCAAACATGCTGTTAGCTTATTCCAAAAAGGCTTTGGCATTTATTTAATAAAAGCCAGCGAACACAGATAAACTAACAAAGARGAAATATATGTACTTGGAATTATTTGCAACTGCATATGGATATACTTACTAAAGTATCATTACTGATTGTGACTGACAACRATCCAAGCAACTCTATCCTAACAGTTGTTTTAATAAAGTAGGTACATTTTTCTGAAACTTAGGTATCAAGGAAAACATCATCACCAACACTTTCTTGGAAGAAGTCATMGTTTTTGTTTTCAACATATAAACAAGAAAGAAAAAAAAATTTTAGACCCTTTCCACATTCAAGATCTACTTCACTTTTAAAAATTATTATCTCCAGCTGATACAGCAGAGTAAGAAATAGATATCCAGCATGGGAACAACTTTTACTTAACATAAGGTTTCACAGAACAGTCTAGTTGATCTGACAGCCAGCTGTCACCAGTAGGAACAGTCCTACTTTAACTTTTCCTGCTTTTCAAATACCTGTATTTGCCATTGTCATAACTTTTTTTCTTGCATAAGCTCTGTCTTCACAGATTTCATTCATGAATCCACAACAGGAACAAAAATAAATATATATAAACTATTATMATATATATAAAAGCCCCTGTTCTTCTGGTCTGCTTGGCCACATTGGTTCTGCTCTCCCCTRAGAGGCTCAAAGAAATGGCATATATAAAGTCAGCAAAAAAGAAAAACAGCATGACTGCCCTTTACAGATGTCAGCTAGYAACTCAGTTGGCTTAGCCAGTGAAACCTCACTTAAAAAAAAACTACTCCAAGCATTTTAAATGACAATTTTTCTTACATTATTTAAATTATKTTAAATTTACATTGTTTAAATTTTATTGAATTATGAGGTTTGAAATTGGATGCAGTGGACCTTGCTTAGATTTTTATGTGTGTGAACTATCACACTTCACATGGAAAGGAAAWTGTACATTCTTGCAAGGAACCAAGAAAAATTTCTAAAGCCTGCAAAAATGCCTAGAGCCAGTGATGTTTCTGGAAAGAGGGCCTGTGAAATCTCTACAGTAACTAAAAGCTGGAAAAAAAGAGCTGATGTGACAAATCAGATTAGAAGTTTGGCTTGGTTAACACAAACCTAGTGATCCTCCCCCTTCRGACATTTCAGAACCATTTGCAATTACCTACTCATTCTCCATCTTTCACATGAGTAACTCCATTCAAGCCTCTCTKCACTCTCTACAAATGGCTTCTTGGCAATGGGATGGGATGTTTTTCTCGCTGACTACCACTATGCAAATAGCAAATCTTTGTGTCCCTCTTTTGCTAACTGCGCAGCTAAGACTGTACATCTTTTTCTCTTYTAGAAGGGCAAGGCAAAGCACGTATGTGAACCGTAAGAGGTGGTCTGCAGTTTTCTGAAGAGACACAGTAACCATTGYGCTGGTGAGTAACAGGGAGTTTTTTTGGCCAGGGGAAGATTTCTTTCTTGCCACAGAAAGCTTTTAACAGTATTGTGAGTATCCTGCTCCAGTACGAACCTTGCCACAATTATTTGCTGCTCTCTCCCAACTCATTCACTTTAACACTGACTGTCTTTAAGACTACATGACTTGTACCAGCATAAAACCTGAGAGGCAGGGGCTGCAGAATRCATTGCAAAAGGGAAAACTTCTAACTGGAGGTTATGATCAACATTGTCAAAAAACAAACCAAACAAGAAAAATTGTGAGGAGGGAACTCCTGGGATGTAATTACTTTGTTAAAGCCAACATTGTGCTTTTTTTTTCAATAAAATCTATTAAGCAATGAGGAGTTATGCTCATTCCRGTCTTAAGTTATAGGCAGACACTATACTTGCCTTTTCATTACAGCAACATCCATTTTTCTTGCATTTTAACTCTGGGAAACCACTTACCAGGCTGAGAATCTTCCAAGATAGATGCCAGAGTGCTGCGGATAAGACCTGTCCATTGTTTCTGAGTTTCATCAGTCCTGACTGTTGGAAGAGTAACAATAGTTTTTATCCCTTGAAGAGCTGCAGTCACTGGAGGTGGGACCTGGTTATCTGCTGACTTTACTGCTGTTTCTTTCAATACTCTTGTTATCAGAAATAGGATAGTGGGCAAGATAGTCATACACCCTAAAAAAAAAGAAACAAAGATAAAATAGAATTTCTGAAGTGTGGTAGATAACCTCTTTGTCTTACCCAATATGAATGCATATGGCTGAAGACAAAGGAGACAAGATAAATTGCAATTCAGGTAACAAGTCATGTGTCCTTCAACAGATTGTCATCAAATTCATTCATCGGTACTACTGATGTGTATCATAACACAAGTCATACCAGCCAACAACTGAAATGCTGCTGTCAATTCAGGAGTGATGATTCAGCTATTAAAGCTTTCTCCTACATAGCATGTGATACATGGGATGTCATCCAGATTGCTAAATATCTTAAAACAGGATCTGCATTTCACTAGGGTCCTATAAACAGCAAAAATAAGAGGTCTGGAAACAGGTATCCAAGCTAAGTTACTGCACTTTCCAAGTAAGGTGGTGTGTGGCACAAGCCCCAGAAGCAAAGTAAGGAACCAATCTGGGTGTCTCAAATGATGGAAAAGGCTGTAGGAGTTTCAGTAACACATGCAGACTTTAAGTCCTRCAGGACTGAAAGAAGAGCGCTGTTGGGTTTAGGCATGCAAAATCAATCTACGAATCACTTCAGGCAGTAAAGCCTCTTTCTGTATCTCTTCTATGCTTTATTTTCCCACATCTGTGGAAACACAAATCCTGCCATTTTCCTACTTCTGGGAATGCTGTAAGGATAAATATATTAAGTAGAACAATTATGACAGCAAGGGACTGCTGGAKGTCATCTAATTCGACCCCCTTTTTCAAAGAAGCACTTCTTCAAGATCAGATTGCCCAGGATCTTCTTGCAGTCGCCATGGGATATGCTTGTATTTTAAAGAAAGAGGAAGAAAATAAAAAAAAAAAAAAAAAAAGAATGGAAAGAGCTCAAAGCAAC